>NW_003852404.1:16967521-17083873 GCF_000181295.1 Otolemur garnettii | reverse complement strand
GTCATTGTTGTTTGGCGGGTCCGGGCTGGGGATTCGAACCCGCCACCTTAGGTGTACATGGCTGGCGCCTTAGCCGTTTGAGCTATAGGCACCGAGCTGAGAGAGATCTTATCTTTACAAAACATTATAAAAACTTAGCAGGGCATGGTGGCTCAGGCCTTGCAGTCTCATATTCTGGTATGCTAAGTGAGGAGGTTGCTTGACTACAGAAGTTCAAGGTTACAGTGAGCTATGATTTTGCCTCTTCAGTCTAGCCTAAGTGACAGAGCAAGACCCTGCATCTTAAAAAAAAAAAAAAAAGAAGAAAGAAAGAAAATCATCATGATTATATATGATACCACAAGAAGTATCTTTATAGTTATATGATAATATACATCTTCAAAAAGTATTTATATATATTTAAAGTTGATAAGTATGAACATTGTAATACTATGAACTACATGATTCCTGATCAAATGTGTGCTGCTTACATTTTAACATAAAAACTAAATGTCTAATAAAGAGCGACAAGAAAAGCATAGATCAGGCAGTGCCTGTTGCTCAAGGAGTAGGGCGCTGGCCCCATATACCAGAGGTGGTGGGTTCAAACCCAGCCCCAGCCAAAAAAAAAAAAAGAAAAGAAAAAGAAAGTATAGATCTTTTCCTAATGTCCTGGAGCTTGATGATCACTAAATTATATTTTAAAAAATGCTACAAACACTGACCTGAAGTTGTTGCAGGACTCATTGTAGAAAAATTCTCCAAAGATGCTGGAATAAAGAAAAGTTGATTTGATAGATGGACTTACAATATAAATATATAACAGAATATTGAATACAGTTTGAAAGTTCCCATTTTATTTTCTTTAATGTTGAATCTTTCTATTCATTATCTGGTTGCAATACTTTTGATAAACTTTCAGAATCTAGTTATTCTTTCTGTATAATTTACTCTTGAATAAAGTTTGCTTTATTTTACATCCATTTAAGAAAAATATATATTTATTCATAATAAGTATACAGACTATATTTAAGCCAAGAGTAACACAACATGACCCTCACATCCTAGAACCACTGAAATATGGGAGTGGTATCAACTGTAGACAATATTTCACATAATAAATATTCCACTGGGAAATAAGAAATCTTTAAGTAAAATGTACTTTTCACATAAAAGATAAAAACTGGATATTTTCTTTCCCCTTTAACATGCTTCATAGTTTTAAAAATATAGCAACTGAAATGTGCAAGATATAAGGGAAATCAAAGAATATCTTGTGAAAAACCACTGTCTAGTGAATTTGTTTTTATTCAAAAGTATATTATTGGTAAGTGGGCTAAAAAGTATTATTATTTTCTTGTACCAAGCAGATTGTTTATTTCAGCATTTCATAATTTTTGTGTAGTCCTGTTCCTATAACATCTATAGAAGCTTTGTGAATGACATATGGTAGAATATTAATAAAGAAGTTAACAAATAACATTTGTAAGAGTTTTCATGAAGAGAATGATGTATTAATATTCAGTTATTTAATATTTAATAACTGATCCATCATCAGAGCAGCGTGCTAAGAGGACGCACTGGGAATCAAAAGACAAGGACGGGGGCACAAAAGTGAAGGTGAGGGAAGAGGGGCAACCTGGTCTGTGGTTTGGAGGTACACAGGGAAGACAGGTGCACACACTGGGAAGGGACAGAGGAGAGAAGCCCTGGGCTTCCCCTGCAGTCTTTGCAAACTGAGCTGCAAGGGGGACCTTCTACTGCAGAGGGCCACAGGATTGATGAATGGAGCTGACTGGAGATTTTGCAGCAGCATTGCACCAAAGAGAAGGTGCAGCAGGAACCCACTTGCGAAGTTTGGGTACTGTGGCTGGTGCCATTTAAAAATCTTAGAGCTAGAGCATTGCCTCTACCTGGAGGTCACATTCACTGCTGCTGCTTCCCCAGTGCCCATGCCAATCCTGGGGGTGGAGAGGGAGCAAGGCAGCCAGGCACTCTCATGAGTCCCACAGGCATGAGCTGTAAATCTCCATGGCTGCCAGGGGACCTGAGCAGGGCAACAACCACTGCCACCTTCGACATGGTTGGAACTGCACCCAAGTTGGTGCCTGGCTGATAAATGTTCCCATTTGCAGATCTGAGCAGGGCAGCCCTCAAGCAGATGTGGGCTATCAATTGCTGCCACTAAAGGACCTGGATAGTGCTATGTACAAGCTGCAAGGGTCAAGGACACTACTCCCTGAATCCAGACAGCTCTGAAGCCAGCGTGAGCTGACAAATGCCACCACCTAAAGGTATAAGCAGGGCTGTGTTAAAACTGACACTGCTGCCCACTGATCTGAGTAGGGACGCTCTCATGCCAATGCAAACAATCACTACCACCATGGGCCTGGGAAGGGTGTACTCAGACTGACAAATACTGTTGCTCACAAACCTAAGGGGAGCAGCTCTCAGGCTGGTTTGAGGTGAAAATCACCAGTGCTGACAGAACTAGCTGGGGATCATTCTGCATTACAGAGACCATGAGTGACAACCACAGGGGACGGTGAGGCAGGAGACACAGGGGAACACCAGTGTTAAATGTTCACAGGCCTCCCGTCCATCTCACGTTGAGTCAGCCTCCAGAGTAGGACAGAAGTGCATCATTCAGGGACCTCTGCTTTGCACTATGTGGGAGGGCCCCAGTAGAGGATAATAGGTGCAATGCACCGTACCTATCTTGAGATGAGAGATGAGATTTCAGGTGAGAGGGAGCCAGAATGAGAACTCTGGAAATATTAAACAACAAGCTATTTTGAAACCTTCAAAGGATCACAAAGGATTTCAAGCATTGGGCCTAAATCTAAAGGAAATTGTCTAAATGTCAGAGATGGAATTTAGAATATGGACAGCAAATAAGATCAATGGGTTTAAAGAGAAAGCTGATAATCAACACAAACAGGGTGAAAAAGTTTTCCAGGAATGTATAAAAATGAAAATCTTGCTAAAGAGATAGCATAAGGAAAGCTATAACAAGACTCTGTGAAATTAAGGGGTCATTTAGGGAGTTTCAAAATATAGCAGAAAGATTCAACAATAGGCTAGACCAAGCAGAAGAAAGAATGTCAGAAGTTGAAGAGAAGGCTTTTGAACTGCTCAAGCAACCAAAGATGTGGAAAAAAGAATAAAGAAAAATGCACAATCACTCAGAGAAATGACAGGGGATTATGTGACATGGGCCAATATAAGAATTACAGGGATTCCTAAGGAAGAATAAGAAATGCAAAAAGTGTGGAAAACCTATTCAAGGGAATTATTGAGAAAAACTTTCATGGTATCACCAGAGATTTATATATTCAAATACAAAACAATCATCAAAAACCAAGAAGATTCAAAGCAAACAGCACATCTCCATGACACATATTATGAACCTGGCCAAAGTCAAAACAAAGGAGAAAATTCTATAAATGGCAAGGAAAAAACCCCATCATTAGGCTAACAGCAGACTTCTCAACAAGGATCTTATAAGCCAGAAGTGACTGGGGACCTATTTTTAGTCTTATTAAAAAGGACATCTGCCAACCAAGATTTGTGTATTCTATAAAAGTAAGTTTCATAAACAATGGAGAAATAAAGACTTTTATAGAAAATAAAACACTAAGGGGATTTGTCACTACTAGAACTGCCCTACAGGAAATACTCAAAATTGAACTGTATATAGAACAGACTAATAGATAACTACCAGTGTAAAAACACTCCAAAGTTAAAGCCCACAGGTCTAATAAGATGATAGCACAAGAGGTAAAACAAACCAGCAAGATATCATCCAACATGATGTACAGAACAGTATCCCACACATCAGAATTAACACTGAATGTGAACAGTGTTAACACCCCATTTAAAAAACATAGACTGGATGAATGGATTAAAAATAAAAAGCCAAAAGTATATGCTGCCTCCACAAAACACATCTAACTCACAAGGACGCACACAGACTCAAGATAAAGTTACGGAAAAAATATTTTAGGCAAATGGAATCCAGGAGAAAACAGATATAACCATTCTCTTATAAGATAACATAGGATTAAAAAATTTAATTATTATGGGCACATAATTGTATGTTTCTAGAGGATACATGTGATGTTTTGATACTGGCATAAATGTTAATTAATCAAATGAGGGTAATTGGGGTTTCTATCACCTCAGGGTTTATCATTTCTTTGTGTTAAGAACATTCCATTTCCACTCTTTAGTTATTTTAAAGCACACCCTAACATCATTGTTTAATACAGTCACTTTGTTGTATTATCAAACATTGTTCATTCTATTTAACTATCTAATAATTTTTTTTACTTGTTTACTACCCATTATTCCCTCTTCTCACTGCCTTTTCCAGACTCTTGTAATATTGTTTATACTGTGTCTCTGTGAAATCAACAGTGGTAAAAAATAAAATACAAAGATGGCCATTACATAATGCTAAAGAGAGCACTACAACAAGATGACGTAACAATTATGACCATATATGTAATTAACACAGGCTTTCCCAGATTCATAAAGCAAATTTAACCAAATCTAAACAAAGACATGTACAGTAGCATTGTAACTGCTGGGAATTTGACACCCCAACAAGAGAACTGGACAAGTCATTGAAGCAGAAAATCAGTAAAGAAATTCTTGACTTAAATGAATCTCTAAAACAAATCTCTTAAACCAGGAATTTAAGACATGTACAGAACATTCTACTCCAAAGCTATTGAATTTACATTCTTCTCATCAGCACATGGGACATTTTCCAAGATTGATCATACCTTAGGCCACAAAACAGGTCTCAGCAAACTAAAAACAAAAATAAAAATTATACCAGGTATCCTCTCAGACCATTTCTGAATGGAATAAAATAAGAAATCAATTTCAAGAGAAACACTCAAATCTATACAAAGTCATGGAAATTAAACAAGCTGTCACTGACTGATGCCTGGGCTAATGATGAAGTTAAAATGGAAATCGAAAGGCTGCTAAACTGAAAGATGAAGGAAACACAACCCTTCAGAATCTATGAGATACAGAAAAAGAGGTCCTAAAGGGAAAATGCATAACATCAAATTACTGCATCAAAATGACAGAAAGATCACAAATTAACAAGCTAATGTCATACCTCTAGGAACTGGAAAAAGAAGAACAAATCAAACCCAAAGCCAGCAGAAGAAAAGACACCATAAAGATCAGAACTAAATGAAATGGAAACCTAAATCCCCCTCTCTCTCTTTATCTATCTATACACATACATCTATACGATCAATGAAACAAAATGTTGGTACTTAGAAAAAAAAATCAAAATTGATAGACCACTAACCAGACTTGATAGACCAATAACAAGATAAAGAAGCATAAGGACTCAAACAACCTCAAAAAGAAATTAAAAAGGAGAAATTAAAACTGATCCCACAGAATTACAAAATATTATTGCTTAATACCAAGAAAACCTCTACACACATAAACTAGAAAAGCTAGAAGCTATGGATAGTTTCTGGAAACACACAAACTTCCAAGTTAGAATCAGAAGAAATAGAAATCTTATCTTGAACAGACCAAAAATGAGTAGCAAGATTGAAACAGTAATAGAAAATTTATAACAATAACAACAAAATCCAGATGGAATCACAGCTGGATTTTACCGAACCTACAACGAAGAATTGGTACCTATCTTACAGAAATTACTCCATAACATTGAAATAAAAGGAATCCTCCCTAACTCATTCTAAAAAGCCAGAATCACCTTGATACCAACAAATAAAGAAAACTACAGACCTATGTCCCTAATATAATACAGATACAAATATCCTCAACAAAATGCAAGTGAATGGAATTCAATAGTACATCAATAGAATTCACCATAACCAAATGGGTTTCATCCCAGGATGCAAGCATGGCTTGACACATGCAAATAAATAAACATAATTTATCACATAAAAAGAAGCAAAAGCAAAGACCATTGTAATATCAATAGATACATTAAAAAGGCTGGAGTGCTGGCTCTGCCTGTAATCAACCTGATCTCAGGAGTTAGAGACTAGCCTGATCAAGAGGGACCCCATCTCTACTAAAAACAGAAAAACTGGTTGGGCATTGTGGCAGTGCCAGTAGTTCCAAGTACTCAGAAGCCTGAGGCCAGAGGATGGCTTAAGCCCAAGGTTGCTGTGAGCTGTGATGCCAAGGCACTCTCCACAGGGCAACAAAGTGAAACTCTGTCTCAAAAAAAAAAAAAAAAAAAGGTACATAAAAAGTATTCAACAAAAACCAGCACCTTTATCGGATATAAACCCTCAACAAATTAGAAATGAAAGCAATGGACCTCAAAGTTATAAAAAGCCACATAGATGATAAACCTACAGACAATATTACTGAATGAGGTAAAGTTAGAAGCATCCCCACTAAGAATTGGAATAAGACAAGTTCTATTCAACATAGTACAGAAGTTCTAGCCAGAGCAATCAGGCAAGAGAAGGAAATAAAGCATATTCAAATTGGAAAAGAGGAGGTCACTGATGATATAATCTTGTATCAAGAAAACCCTAGAGCATCCAACAAAAGACTCCTAGAATTGTTAAATAAATTCAGTAAAGTCTCCAGTTACAAAATCAGTAGCATTTCTGTATACTAAGAACAATGAAGCTAAGAGTCAAATCAAAGACTCAGTATCATTTACGATACCTACAAAGGAAATAAATACCTGGGAATATACTTAAACAAGAGTGTCACGACCCGTCGGGCTCCTGTGGCCCTGGTCTTGGTTAGCACAGGAAGGAACCAGGCGAGAGGAGGATTAGAAGTACAAGCTTGTGGAAGGCGGGCTAGCCCTTACTTTCCGGGTAGCCCCGAGCAACCTCCACATCAGCCTTTTATAGGAACGGAATGATACAGGTGAGGGGAGTAATTAACAATGACTACGTGCTGAGGGCACGAGCTCTTCTTCCACAAGGAACTCCTGTGGACAAATGGCCCGAGGTCTCCGCCTCAGCTGCAGATCATTTTGCTCGGATGTCATCTGGCTCTTGGCATCTCCTACACAAGAGGGTGAAAGATCTCTACCTGGAGAACTATGCAGTATTAATGAAAGAAATCACGATGACACAAACAAATGGAAAAATATCCCAGGCCCATGGATTGGCAGAATTGGCATCATTAACACGTCTACACTGCCTAAACCGTTTCACGGATTCAACACAATCCCCATCATAATACAAATGTCATACTTCACATATCTACACAAAATAATTCTACATTTCTTTTGGAACCAAAAATGCCTGCATAGCCAAAGCAATGTTAAGCAAAAAGAACAAATCCGGAGGCATCACTTTATCTGACTTCAAATAATACTACAAGGCTGTAGTAACAAAAACAGCATGGTCCAGGCATAAAAGTAGAGAAAAAGGCCAATGTATCAGAATAGAGAAGCCCGAAATACAACCGTCCACCTACGACCTATTGATCTTCCACAAAGTGCACAACAACATGCCCTGGGGAAAAAGAATCCCTTCAATAAATGGTGCTCAGAAAACTGGACAGCCACATGCAGAAGGTTGAACTAAGGCTTCTTATCTCTTGCCACGTACAAAAATTAGTTCAAAATGGATTCCTCAAAGAAATAAATGCAGCAATCCCACTACTGGGTATCTACCCAAAGAAAAAGAAGTCGTTTAATCAAAAAGATAACCTGTACTCTCGTGCTTACCACACCTTTTCAATATTTGTTATTTTACATTTTCTGACGGATAATTTTCTTCAAATATACTTTCTTTGTGTTTCACTTTTCTCATGCAAATGTGTCACCTTAGGCAAAATACATGTTCCTAAAGCCAATCGTTTCATTCATAATTGCCAAGATGTGGACTCATCTCTGACTCATTCAACTCATGTTCCCCATTGACTTATGAGTAAACAAAGAAACTCATAAATTTCTTATAGAGTACTAGTCAGCTATAAAAAATAATGAAATAATGTCTTTGGCAGCTATTTGGAAGGAACTGAAGACTATTATCTTACGTGAAGTATCTGAGGAATGGAGAAATGGACACCACACATACTTTCTTACAATTGAGAGTTAAATGATGGCCACACATGGTCACGAAAAGATGTAAAGGATATAAGAACCAAGAAGGGGGAGGAAGAGGAGGAATAAGAGGTACAACTTACCTATTGGGTACAATGAACCCTTTTCTAATTATAGGCACACTAAAAATCCCAAATTAAACATTATATAAGGAATCCATGAAACAAAAACATTAGTATCCCTTGATGTTTTTAAATTAAAAAAATAAAAAAATTAAAATTTTAATTTTCTATAACTAACTGAGACGGAGTAAACTCTTTAACTCCTGTTTATTCTTCTTTTAGCTTCTCGTGACTAATTTGACCTTGACATTTGAATTTGTAATCTAAGCATGTCCATGTGCATATCTCAGAGAGAAAGTGAGAAGTATCACATTCTGATAGGCAGTGCCTGAAAAGTCAGAGTTTGCTTGACCAATGTAAAAAATCTATTAGACCCACAAACATTTATATATGCCAACAGTTTCAACATTTTATTGCCTTTTTGATATTTCACCAACTTTTTCTCACTGACAATTTTCTTCAAATATAGTTTCTTTGTGTTTCACTTTTCTCATGTAAATGTGTCACCTCAGGCAAAATACATGTTCTAAAGTCAAGGATGATTCCACTTTTCCCCAGATATATTGCTAAAATTTTAATTTCATAGCTTAATGATTCAAAGAAATCAAATAATGTTCACAGATACCTGAGATATCGATGCTGTTCAAATCAATATGGAAAGTGACCAGTTGGCTGGATTTATTTGCTTCAATGCCTTGAATAAGTTCTTCTTTTACATTTTCATTTGACACCCACCGGGCAAAGAAAAGGTCAAATATGACTACAACACTGCCATTTCTGCAAAGCAAAAGATGATATACAAGGAAAAAGTCAGCCGTCTTCAAGAGATTTGTGCTCAATTCATTTCACATGTCTTTGAAATTTTCTATAATTACCACCTTCCTAAACCTCATTACACCTGTGTAAGGTAGTTTACATCAAATATTATCTTTATTTCATTAGTTAGAGTAAAATGAAGACAGACTTTGAAGTATACCCAAAATTGGAAGCTGAGCTTTTTAAGTTTCACATTAGAACATTAATCCCCAGGTCAGGCTGTTTCCCAGAGCCATCTGTGTAAAATTAAACAGAACCACATGGTGACAGGACACTTATTCTGATTTTACTGTTTGAAGAAATGAACAGTGTGGATTTGTGATTTTTCATGATTTCTAAGTTAGTTTAGTTGATTTCAAAGAACATATTTTCTATATAATTTAAGAAGTCCTGAGAGCAAACTTATAGCAACTAATCTCTATCTACATTTCCTTCATTATTTTGCTTAATATAAAATATCAAAATAGATCCTGATTTCAAGGAATAGAATGAGAACAAGGATTATTAGGGACTCACAGGATATTCAGTGTCTTGGCCAAGAGTTGCCTACACAATCGCTGATCATAAGATTAGAGTTCAATCAGATACCTCGATCATCCTCCCTTTATGTTGTCCCCTGGTCTTAACATGCATTTTAAGTGGGAATTTTTTTTCGCTTTCAAGAAAATTTTACAAAATGTTTTTTCTTTTCTTTTTCTTTCTTTCTCTTTTTGAGACATAGTTTCAAGCTATTGCCTTGAGTAGAGTGCAGCGGCATCATAGCTCACATGCACCTCCAAGTCTTGGGCTCAAGTGATCCTATTCCCTCAATTTTTCTATTTTTAGTACCAACAGGGTCTCACTCTTGCTCAGGCTGGTCTTGAACTCATGATCTCAAGCTATCTACCCACCTCGGCCTCCCAGAGGGCTAGGATTATAGACATGAGCCAGCAGGCTTGGCCTTACAAAATACTCTTTATGTGTTGAACTCCTCTTTGTAAAATTTTGTAATGAATATTCTGTAAATAAAGATACATTTAACTGTAATTTCCCATCCTTGGCAACCTTTAGGAGGATTTTTGGAACACCTTGTGTTTCCTTCATGCTATTCTTTTAGCATACAACACTTTAGAAACAAATTCCAGCTCTGACAATTATTCTTCACCTCTCAGTAAGATGGTGTTAGTCAGGATGTACCTGATTCCTTAGGAGACAGACTAGGGAGAACCAAATTTTACATTTTGTTTGCTGGTTCTGAAATATAGGAGCTAATCTGATATACCCTTGTGCTATCTGTAAGTTTATGAGCTTCTTAAAGAACTGCAGCTCCAAAAGACTTATTTATCTGTTTATCCAGATAGACCGTAGAGTAAATGTTACTTTTTCCTTCTTGACTATATATAGGATCACGGCATTCCTGAGGACCACACTAGATCAGCGTCTCTGCTAGGCAGGATGTTCCTTATTAATGTTGCCACTATTCAGCTTCAGAGTTCAGCAGAAGTGATTCCTTTCCATGTAGTTGATTTCTCAAATTTGAAATAAATGGACAGTGTACTCGCATACAATATTTTCATACTTTACACCTATTAATTTTTTTAATGTTAATTTTAACATTCCAATCATTTGTTTAAACTGTAGTCATCAAATCCTGTAAATGAAAAGACTTAGTAATTGTTTGGCTCAGGGTTCCCCAAACCCACCCATATGCGGAATCAGTGTTGCCCTTGATAATGACACAGTTTTGTTATAGACACTACTCTTCCACATTTGCCAATTTTTTCCATGCTGACCCCTGATTTTACTGGAGAATAAGCTGTCATTTTCTCAAGGAAGGTGTATTTTCCTTAACCATTCCTCATGTCAGCATGGTTGTATTCATTGGTGTATGAGCTGCCCTGGTTAATGGAATTTGAGGGGAGGGCTGATGAAAAATTTTCTGTATCTGCTAAAAGAATGACTCATAGCAGACTACTAGTCTTCTTCCTCAAACGTTATGTCTCCATATGATTGCTAGAACTGCCACATCTATCTTGAGACATCAAGAAAAACTGGAGTTGATAAGCTAAATATAGCAGAGCGGAGGAAGGAAAGCACTTGAATGCCTGGTTCTATCAATGTTATTGCACCACCAAATTAGCTCTGCTGAGTCTTCCAGAATTCTTGTGATGTCACATAATAAACACCTATTATTTAAGGCGTTTTAAGGTATATGTTCTGTTAATAGACAATTTTAAAATGCTAACTGAAATATAATTATCCTGCTTCAATAGCTATTTATATAAACAGGGGCTCCAGAAAAGGATTATTCTTCTATTTTTTTGTACTTGATGTTGGGTAACAATTTCTTTTAAGCAATAAGGACATTGAGGCTCAGGGTAATGTACATAACTTCCCCCAGGGTTATACAGCTTATTAGTGTCAGAGATAGGAATGAAACCTAGGGTGTCTCTCTGCCTCCTATGTTTTTATGTAATTCTTATGCCCCTCCATCCCTGACACCACTTCTACCGGTTTTATTAGGAACTATTTGTCAGCAAGAAAGAGACTATAACACATTTACCTTAGGGGCAAGTTTGGGTTTTTGTTCTTTGCACAGTAACCAGAACATTATATACAAATAGATGAGGAAAATAGCTACTTGGATATTTTTTGGAAGCAGAGAAAGAAATTTTAATCCCTCTAATATTTTCCAGAGATATGGCTTCCCCTCTCCATGTTCCTTCTCCTCCTGCTCTTCCTTCTCCATTCTCTTCTTCATCTTCTTTCTTCTTTCCTTTACATTATGATTATTAGATTATCACGTCATTATTAGATCATTACATCATCTTCTTTCTTCTTCTTTTCTTCTTTCCCTAACCCATCCTACCCCTCTCCACAAATACTTACATGAACAGAATTAAATATGGTTAAAATTATGTGAGCAATGATTAGGTAAGTATGGGATAAGGAACATTAGATATATTTTGGGGAAAGTGAAAATCAGGAATTTTTCTTCACTGAGTTGAAAGTAACTGGATTCGTTCATCCGCAGGCATAAAACATTTTTTGTATGAAAGCTGTGTTTTCTTAGTTGTGAATTATATATTGCATTTAATAATTTATACTTTGCAAGGACAGGAGTTGCATACTCTATATCCACATACTATGCTTTAAATATATTTTCTTATTCAGTGTAAATGCTGAGATAACAGTGATATATAGTAAAAATAAAGAGAACCATAGTAATCAATCGTATTTCTCCTTATGAGAAAGCTGAAGTTATTATTTTAGTAGCTTGGTAATTATTTTACTTATTAAGGTAAATGAGAGTTCTTTCTCTTGAGAAAAAAAAAATGAAACAATGACCATTTTCATTTCATAGAACTTGTTCCAGTGGAAAAGCTGTGTCTTCTTTTAAAGCAGAAGATCTTATCATTGTACAGAGAGCCGGTGTGTAGAGGATCAAAATGTTCCTTATCCCATATTTCCCTTAATTGTATTGATAACATTAAGCGTTCCTGAGGGAAAAAAAAAAAAAAAGAAAGTCTTTTCTTCTCTAACTTTGTGACTCATCTGTGCTCAAAGGGCAAAATAAACTGTTTTATTTTGTGCATGTTGCCACAAAAGGTGAACAATCATTTATAAAAAGAATCAACTGTGCAATGTTCCTTGAGTCAGAGAATTTTCCACAAAGCAGAACAACAGAAAGTGTTCTCAAGGAGAGCGAGACATTTGCTTATACCTTAGAATGGCTTTACACACCCACCCACCCACCCACCCACAATTACAAATTAGCAGGTGGCAGGGCTTGATATTAAATATTTATAAAAGTAAAAAGAAATAGAGTGATAACTATGTTTACAATTAAGTGCACATATTTGACCATATGTGAACATGTGGTGTGAATTTAATTAAAATCTGTAACAAAAAAGAAAAAGGGTATTTTACAGGATTTTTAGATATATTTTTTAAAGTTGGTGTGGATATTGTTAGTGATGTGAGAACTCAGGGTTTTCTTGTCCTTGATTTCATTACTTAGATTTTAAACTTAAAATAACTTATAAGTCCAATGATAAATCTGTCACTTTTCCCTGTGAGTTCAGTAAGTCTATTTCTATAGGATCATTCAAAGTAATCCTAAATATTTCCTTGTTATTCTCTCTCCTGATTCTGAATTCCTTTTCTTATCCTCCCTTTCTCGGTCTCCCAAAGTAACAACCTATAATTTATCTTACAGACATTTTCATGAAATTCCTTTGGATTGCATTTTTCAGAAACTCATTTCTGATTTAAAACTAGTTTGGCTACTACCAGGGGAAAATAGCTTTTCACTGATGAAGTACATTATTTGAGAATCATTATAAAATATTTATCAAGATTTGGGTACTATACTGTCCTCCTAGGTAGCTAGGAGGGAAAAATAATTTTTCAGCTCAAATAATTTACAGTTTCAAATATAGTGATTTTGCCATCTATAGAAATAAAAGATTACTTACTAAATATCAAATGGGATTTTGATATCCCATCAGGCCTAGGCATAAAAGTCTCTAATATAGCAAATTTTGGCAATACGAAAGACACGAATTCATCTGGCACATTTGCAAACGTGTGAACATGAAGGTTTGCATGAACAAAACTCTTCTGATAAACTCTGCAACAGATACTGTGCTTTATGTATGGAATTCACTAGGCAGAGCCCAATTAAGGAGAGACAGGTAGCTGGGAATCTTTTCCCACAGGGAGGATAAGGCCTTTCAGAAATAAATCTGAATTGATGCTTTACTGCAAATCTCCAGACTCAATCCTCTACAGAACTAGAAAGGAGAAATTGTTTTCCCTTACTCCAAAGTAGACGGATTGCAGAAAGCGGGCTGAAAAAAAGAAAACACCCCTGCAGGCATGGTGTTACACTCACGTTGTGAATACTGAATAAAGATTTTATAAGTAGCACTTGAAAAAGATAAAAGCAATTAAGATTTCTTGGGAGTACACAAATCTCCCTTTAGTCATGATACTGGGACAATGAGAGAGGCCATCCAAGATCACAAGGTCTGGAAACACAGGCAGAAGCCTCTGTACTGTAGTTAGCAGGACTGGAGCAGCAGGACACGGAGTCACTGGGATTTAGATGTAAAGAAGACGAGATGAAGAAGGATAACTATAGACAGTTAAATAGATGCTGAAGAAAAGAAGAGAGGGAGAGAGAAAACTAGACTGTTTTGTATACAAAGATAAAGCTTTCTCCCTTTTTAGATTGTACCTCTAATTAATAGGCTTAGGTTTGTTCTAACAGGAAATGGCAAGGCTGAGAGTCTCCTCCTGACTAATAAATAATCTTCAGGTGACCTCTGTTATGGTCTTTCTGTGATCTCTCTACCTTTGATTTGACCCTCCTGCTTCTAGTTGGTCACTCAGAAGCAAGGATTCTTTTGCTAATGCCAGAACTTTGCAGTGATTCTCTTTGTCTCTTGGCTCTTTGATTCAATTTTCTCTGAGCTAGGATATAAAACTAGTCTTTTTTTGGTGGTTTTTGACCTGGGCTGGGTTTGAACCCACCATCTCCAGCATATGGTGCTAGTGACCTACTCCTCTGAGCCACAGGCACTGCTGAAACTAGCCTTTCTATAAAGTCAAGCTCATTCTGTTTCCCCCATAGCCTACAAGTCCCCTAAGGATCTCATTTGGCGCAAGTTTGGTGTCAGACCCCTGGGTTTATATTCAGCACACTCGTAATGTCTCAACATCTTAGGGGATCTCAGTGCCAGCCAGATTATATCCTTGACATACCACAGTAATTCTTCTTTTCTTACCAGAAGCGGCTTTTATTATTTTCTCCACTCAAGTACCCCTACCTACCTCCTCAGACTTATAAGCCCATATTTTTCACAAAACCTTCCATCACACACCTCTCCAATCCAGGAACTCCTTAATACGTTAACCTATCTGTGCCTTTAGGGAACTATTTTAGAATTTTAAAATCAAAATTCTATTCTCACAGAAAGTTAAATCCGTAGTAAAAGTATAATATTTTATATCTATAGAACAAGGATTAAAGAAAAACATGCTAACACCCGAAAGTTTTACCATACTGAAACAGCTAAGTAAACGTTTCATTCATTGGTAAGGAGCTTATAGACCACATGTTCTGAGACGGGCATTAGTTAGGTTTTGAAAAGACAAGTATCAGGGGCACATTTTCTGCACTGGGGGAGCTCTTAGTCTAGTAAACATACAGTGAGATAGACAATTACATTGCAGTGTGAAAACTATAGTTTCGTGTAGGTAAAAGGTGCTGGATGAGCAGGAGGAAGAAGCACCTAACTCCTACAAGACAGTGGCACCTTTTTGGCACTAAGGATCTGTTTCTTGGAAGACAATATTTCCATGGACATGGGGAGGGGAGCAGGGGGATCTGACAGGAGGTACAATGCAGTCAGTGATGCAAGGAATGGGGAGTGGCTGTAAATACAGATGAAGCATTGCTGGTTTACCTGCCCCCCCACCCCCCTCATCTCCTGATGTGCAACCAGGTTCCTAAAAGGCCAGTACCAGTCTGCAGCCTAGGAGCTGGGAAGAGTAGAGTTAAGGATCTTCCTCGGGAAGGTGACACGGACTGCTCCTAAGGGATTTTACAGGTAGAAGGTAAGGAGACAATTGGAGTCTAACACATGAAAACATAGAAACAGAGAAAGTAGATGCTTTTGAGGGCGTGCAGTTCCTTTGGTCGGGCTGATGCAGAAGCCAGTGGAGAAGGACAGAGGACAGACAGGAGAGTTTCTGACACAGAATCCTGCAGCCTGTCTGCAGTTAGTGCGGTAACAGCAGAAACAGCAGAAACCTCTATTCTCTAAAGAACTAATAGCTACAACCAGAATCAGTGGGTGAGAATCAAAGGAATAAAATCTTGATTGAGTAACTGAAGTTATAAAGCAACAAACAAATCATGGTCAAAACCAATAATTATTCAACAGGTTGTTTATAGGCTGTCCATAGCAGTATTGAACTCTTTTTTCAGATATGTGAGCAAATCACATAACCAGCATGAAAGTCTTCTCTTGTTGGAATAGAAGGAATTTTCTTCTGAGGTGGTGAGCCTTCCAGACCAAAGCATTTAAGCAAAGGTCAGACTAAGTCACTGAACATCTTTCTTTGCCTTGCACTATAGTACAGACTGGATATGCAACTTGCTGTGCACTGCCTAGTGACATTAGTTATGATAACTTGATTCTCTAGTATCTCTGCAACACCATTTTAAATTCCTCAAATCAGGGAATTTATACCTTCCCCTTCACAGGTTCCTTATAGCTTGACTTTTATTAATGACTATTATATATTCACTTTAGCTTTAAGGTGCTCTTGTAGGTGGGTTACCACTGTATGTCACTTAATGTATATAATATTTTTCATGGAAAATATATTTCATTATCCTTGTGCTTGGACATAAAAATTAACTCAGGTAATAAAATGTGTCATTTGTTTCAATAAAATGATCTATAATGCACTCCAAAAATAAATAAATAAAATCAAATAGCTTGAGGGAGGGAGGGAACTAGGGAGGGAGAGAGAGAGAGAAAGAGAGAGAGAGAGTTTGAAACAGTTCTAAATTCATCAATGCAAGAGAAAATGTCTTAATGATGGTGGTTGCATAAGATCCTTAATAACAGACTTTGTCTTACTATCTATCTTTTAGAACCTAGTGAATTACGTGGTTATAAGCAATCCCTATGTAAGTGTATTAAATAAATGAATGATAAAATGAATGGATGACTAAATAAACACTTATTTAACCCTATGTTGAGAGGACAAAAATATTTGCTTCAGTTTTCCAGTGCCGTTTTAATGTATAGTTTGATTATTTTTTAAAGTACTTGTCTTTGCAATAGTTCTGATCTCTGTGCAAAGTACAGAACAAAATTTCTTTAATCTTTACTCGTATTCCATTCTTAGATGGTTTTAACTTTGCATTCTATGTTCTCTTTCAAAGCATTCTGTACCTTTCATATAATTTTAGGGATGTGTACCCTGATTAAGCTGAAGATGATTTGGGGGAGGTAAGACAAGTGCTGCTTTGTGGAGATTTCAGAAACTGTAATTTAGTTTCTGTCACATCGTATTTGAAGAGCTGATTTTTAAAAGCTTCAAATGAAACAAACGTTAACAATGTGTCGTTTTCAGGAACAGGTAAAAAAAAGAAAAAGTAAGCAGTGATTGCAGTTTTCCTTCTAACAAAACAGACCTTTAATTTTTCCTCTCTGTCATTCATGCACACACACACTTTTCATAGTCTCAGTGTGTCTATAAAAGTAGTGAAAGTACAAAGTTACCGTAGAGTCTCTATCACAGCTTTGACTTGCCTTTAGATTTTGCTAAAACCACAATGAAGTCATTATGAAAAATAATCAATGTGTATCAAATTTGAGCCATATTACAATCTTAATGCTACCCGCCTCCCCAAGACACCTAAATGTACCATCACATCTTCAAATCCACTAACGTGTTTCTACAAAGGTTACTACTCCCTTCAGTTAACTCACTGCACTTGGATTTCTTTAGTATTCTCAACATGCCCACTCTAGCAACCAGCATTGATGATTTAGAGAGGAGTAACACCTGTATAACCATTAATAAAAAGAAAATTTAAGGGAAATAAAAAGGGGGTAAAGTAAGGTGTTATCAGCCTGGTTTGAATGTAGATTCTTTCACAAGTTTTCCCACAAATTGTTTAACTCTATTTAGGACTAAAAATGATAGAGCAGACTCTGGGAATGTGAAGGTGAAAGCATGAGACTTACTGCACTAAGCCCGGTGGCCGTTCAGGGAGTGAACACAGTGAGACAGGCAGAGGGAAGAGGGAGAGAGTGGTCCCTAGGCAATGTGCGGCCACTGATCCCCTAATTCCTGCACGTGTGACTCTGGGGGTGTAACTCACTGCTCTACTCTCTGTCTTTAGTTTTTATATGAAAAGTACTGTGTTTCCTTGAAAATAAGACACTGTCTTATATTTATTTTTTCTCAAGAAGACACACTAGGACTTATTTTCAGGGGATGTCTTCCTCTCTGGGCCGAAATGCATGGTCTTATCGCATTTCACCCATCACTAGGTCTTATTTTCGGGGTAGGACTTATATTTAACAAATGCATAGAAATCCTGCCAGGGCTTATTTTTGGAGTAGGTCATATTTTCGGGGAAACACAGTAGTAGCAGAGAAAAAGCATGATTGTTTAAGACAGACAGACATTAGCACTCAGCATGATATTGGAAAAGGTACTTAGCTTCTGTTCTGTGGCCCACAGATTGATAACCTCCCCAGAGTTAATCATCTAAAAATAGCACAAATCTCTGGTGAGAAATAGTGTAGGTGATGCACAAAGTTCATGGTAGTAATGACGCACAGAAGAACAAATTCACAAGCACTTGCACTTGGTGAAATTCTGATTTGTACGGAGACTTCCTTTTGCTGCATACTAAACTAACTGGCATGCCGGGAATACCATTGGCCTGCACGTGTTTGCCATTTTCATTTCAAAGTAAGGCCAACATGGGGGGTGCCTGTGGCTCAGAGGAGTAGGGTTCTGGCCCCATATACTGGAGGTGGCAGGTTCAAACCCAGCCCTGGCCAAAACCAGCAATAAATAAATAAATAAATGAATAAATAAAATAAAAAATAAGGCTAACAAGTTTAACTTTTACAAAAATAGCATAATTCTGTTACAGAAAAAGTATAAGAGAACTTATTTTTTTTGAGAATTTTTATAATTCCTGATTATTCATCTAATTGAATCCTTAAACCACAAACATCAATGTATAATACAACGGGGACAAGAAAATTATAGTAATTTCTCTTTGACTACAAGCTGTGAAACAGCAAGGAAAATATATAATTTTAGGTCCTGGCATATAATAATAAATGGTAAATGAATAAAAGCAAAATGAGTAACAATTGAAATTTTATGCATAGTGATATCATAAAATCATACACGGAGGCCACCGCTTTCTTCTCTGGAACTTGTGTATTGTGCTTTGGTTCTAAACTGTGGGTCTGGAGCTGTCCTATTGTTCATTCTCTCTTACCTGTGGTAACTACCTCCAATTTCAGGGTAGCAGCAGCCTAAAAATAACACTTAACTTCTATGGTAAAGGCGTATGGGGAGATTGATAGTTGTAACAAAGAGCTGCTGCCATTAGTCCAGCTAACTCAGGTATTTAACTGCCGTAAGTTGGGTTTATCCTTGCTTATCTTGGCTTTCATTAGTTGATCTGCCTCCTATCCCGGGCTTGTTGTCTCCTTTCTTTTTTCTGTAGAAAAAGATAAATGTGTTTTTCCACTATATCTTGGGTCTGTTCACCTGTTTTGAAGTAAAAGGAAACCTGCCATCCCTACCAGCAGTTGCACACTTTGGGCTCTGCTACTCTGACGCCCTGAATAGGGAAGGAGGAGCAAGGCTAAATTAGAACAACAGAACTGGGTTAGGATACATCCCCTGACACTTAAACTAGCTGGGTTAGGATACATCCCCTGACACTTAAACTAGCTGTATGATTTGAAGTAAGTTGATATTTCCAAGCCTCAGTGTCATAGTCATAAATCAGAGTAATTACATTTCCCTCCCCCTTATTTTGTGAGGAGTGGATAAGATAGTGTATTTTACTTAAATCACAAACAAAATTCTGGGCCTGAAATAGAAGCTTAACCAGAGCGTTTCCTTTCTGCCGCTTTGTGTCATAAGATCTACAGTTTTCTGAAGCTCTAGATACATTGTCTTCCCTTCTGTGCTTTGTTATTCTTAATGATTATTATTATTTTAGGGACAGAGTCTCACTTTATCACCCTCAGTAGAGTGCTCTGGCTGTGGCGTCACAGCTCACAGCCACCTCCAACTCCTGGGCTTATGCGATTCTCTTGCCTCAGCCTCCCGCGTAGCTGGGACTACAGGCGCCCACCACAACACCCAGCTATTTTTTTGTTGCAGTTTGGCTGGGGCTGGGTTTGAACCTGCCACCCTTGGTATATGGGGCCTGCGCCCTACCCACTGTGCCATATGGGCCGCCCTATTCTTAATTATTTTGAAGGTTTTTCTTCCTTCTATTTTACAGATACAAGAAGTCTTCATCATTTTTCCCTATTTTTTAACAGAATACTAGTTCTTTGCTTTTTTCCCCTTTTCACTTAATCACTTCTAACTAGCATTACAGGTTTTTTCTCCTACACTTTCCTGCTGATTTTTATCTCTATTCCAAGAAAACATTTGGCAGTTTTGCAGTACAGACAACATGAGATTCAGAGTGTTGTCAGATGGCAGAATAGCAAACCTGGACTCTTCCTCATGGACACAAACAGCAACAAAACACACATGAATTGTCTTTGTGAGAAATCCAAAAACTGGTTAATAAGAAGTTCTTCCAGGAATTAATATATATGTTCATTTTAGACTTAAGTATCCATAATGTAATTTTATCATTATACTATTTATCTAAGATTCACTGATTAATTGAACACTTACTTTGCTCCGAGTACAGTCTTATGCCCTATGGGTACAACAGTGTACGATTCCTCTCTCTATTATGTTTTATAATGTAAATAAAGTGGGGTGACACTGTAAAATATTATTAAGAATGAATAGACGTCCTTCTGATGTTTGGAGGAAATCAAACCCTATGACCTGCAGCTGCATCTGATTCAACCTCAGGCACCACCATGTGTCTCTGCAAGAAGTTATTCTTAGGAGAGAGAAACAGGTTAACATAGAGCAATTATCATAAGTTATTATTGTCATTAGCTACTAAAGTGAAAGTTTATGCTAGGCCTCATAAAAATGTGGAATACTTTAAATATTCTCCCTCTTCCTGTATATAGTGACACTATGACAAGTATTTGCAAAAAAAATTATTAATTTGTGATTCTGTATTTTCTTTCAGTGGAAAATTTTTAAGCTGTACTCACTCAAATTGTAAAACTCTTGAGTTTTTATATTCATTCTTCAGATTGCTTGATTGAAAGATGTCATCTATCTAAAAACCATGATTAAAAGATTGAATTAAATTTAGTTTTAACATTTATTCAAAAACCTATACAAAAGAATATTTATGTTCTGCTTAGAACTGGGACAATTTTTCTGTGGTAATGGGCTCACACTTTTAAGTACCTAAGGCATACTGTATTTATTTACTAATCTTTCATAGTGAGGAAATAGGACCTTTGTATCTTTTGACAAGAAGTGAGGGAAATTATGTTATGAAATTTTAAAGTAGTTGAAGACAGATAGTTTCCTACCATTTGCTGAAGGTCAAAGGCAAGAACTTTGAAATCCACTGAACGTTCATCTTGCAAATTAGGATTATATGTAGCTCCAGATGTTATTTTAAATGTTCCTCTGGCTTCATGACTTTGTCCAAATGCTGCATCTAGAGAAATGAATGAGAAACAAAACACTAAATATATGAATTATGAATAGGAGAGAATAGGAATGTTTTGTTAAGGCACAGAAGTAAAGTCTTGCTTGAGGTGGTGGCCCTCTACGTGTAGTTTTCAGTCTTTGCATTTCAAAATCAGCTCTTTCTTGTTTTTATTTTTCAGCTGCCTGGTGGAAGTTTTAAAAGGTTAAAAACATTTTTCCATTCTATTTTTTTCTTTTCTTTGAGTTCTAACCCATCCTCGAAGCATTCAAGTTTTATTATTATTAAGATTCCTGTTGGATGATACATGGACGGATCAATTTCCACCAATTACGAGAACCGATTCAGGGAAACACGGTGAGAAGCAAACCATTAAAAGTTTTGTAGTGGCTTTCAGAGGCTTCTTGAACACCTAGAGTCCAGGGACACCACTGGGTTTTGACATGTGGATTGCTATGAAGATTTCAGTGTTTCTGTTACTTTGGAACATAGCTTTAAAGCTATTTCTTTCAATGTAATAATTATAAAAATGGCATGCATGACCTTTTGCCATTAGATGGTAACTAACTTTATCGGGCACGTTATTGAGAATGTTGTAGAAATTATCTCAATAGGAAAAATGTAAAAGCAATGGCTAAAAAATTGAATATAAACATGGGTAATAACATGTGCCCTTAAGTCCTGCATAACCCCTTTCTGAGAATATTTTCTTTGATACCTATTTATGATAAATTGTTTTTCTTGAATTCATGCCATGGTGAAGTCATTAGGAAATATAATAAGGATGATACATAATTCTCACAATGACTTGGTGTGAGAAGATGTTATATAGAAATACACCCAAGATAAGGGAATAAGGGCGTAGAGTAACTAAGAAAATTTCTCAAGGTAGTATGGATTTTAAATGACAGATCTGGAGTCTGGACATAAAAATGATTGCTTCAATAGCCAGGATCTATCAGCCTTTCCAGTCCAGAGGAACATTAGAAATGGTATTGCAAACAGTAAACTTACATGTAAAGTTTATCACTGAAAAACTGATGTCACATTATTTTCATATAGTTTAATTTCTTATATTCAAAATTGCATTGAGATTTGCATATTTAATGTGGATGACAAGAAAAGATTAAAGAACTATCAGTGACTGTAGGAGACTAAGGAAACATAATAACTAAATCCTACATAGGAATCTGCATTGGATCCTAAGCCAATAAAAGGCATTAGTGGAAAAACTGGAGACATTTGTATAAAGTGCATGGTTTCGTTAACAATATTATGTATATGTTAATTTCTTGGCCATGAAAATTATCCTATATGTACAAATATTAACATTAGGGCAAGATAGCCTGTGTGAGAAGCTTATATATATATTTTTATAAGTCTAAAATTATATCCAAAATAGTTAAAATAAAACCCTATAGTAAAAATGATATGTTTTAAGTCCTCTGGTATTTACTATAGCTTTAACTCGAAAAGCTTTTTACATTTAGGTGTTCACTATTCAATCATATTAACATTTATAAATATTTATTTTCTATTGTAGAATAACTTACCTTTATATTTTTATTGAACATCAACAATTACAGTGGATTTCCAAATGTGTATACCCCTTGAAATTATTCCCAATATTTACATAAGACCAAAACAGCTACTTTTATAAAAGCCTAATTGAATCTGTATAATTTTTTAGTAGTTTATATAATTACTTAAAATATCCATAAGTGTTCTTTTTTGGTATATGAGTGTAGCATTTAAATAGGCCACAGATTATACTAAAGTTATTTTATAAAACTATAAGTCATGTTTATTATATTCTATTTTAAACTTATTTATTAAATAGAGAAAAATAGCTAAATCAAAAGTTGAGAATTATTTGGTAAAACTAAAGTCACTCATCTGTAAAGGGTCTTATCCCATAAATTTTCAGAAATAATTTATATACCCATTTATAATTCATAATTTACCATTTAAAACATGTAATAGTTGTCTGAAAAAAATGAATTCTTACTATCCAGGTTATCCTCAATTTTTAATATTTTATGCACTCTATAAATGAATACGTGGTAAATAAGACCAAAGTGTCCAGTTTAGCATACTATTTCTGCTAGCTAGTAGTGATGCAAACTTAAGTAGTTACCTAATTTCTCTGTCTCAAATTCCTCACCTGTAAAATGTGGGTCCCATAACCACATATAGGCTTGTTGCAGCAAGGTAATACATTTGAAAGTGTTTTCAAAAAACTTGGTACAGACCAATTTAGCTTTCAGTAAGAGCTATCAGTTTTTATTTTTTTTCTATTTATCAAAACTTGCCTCTCAGCTTGGGATCC
Source organism: Otolemur garnettii (assembly GCF_000181295.1). NCBI lineage: Eukaryota > Metazoa > Chordata > Mammalia > Primates > Galagidae > Otolemur > Otolemur garnettii. The sequence goes on along the minus strand of NW_003852404.1, from coordinate 17,060,240 downwards.
TTATAAATCTATATTTATATCCAAGTTCTTTTATAATTCTGTAATTAAAATCATCAGCCTAATAAGAGAATGAACATCTTATTCTACAGAAATATTTTTTATTAACTTTTCCATTAACTTTGAATATTTGTCTAGTAGAGTCAACAATGTTTTAATGTGCTTATTTAAATTATGCCAAAATGAACCCATGGGCTATGAAACCTACTTGGTTATATGTTAAAAATGAGAAATTTATGTAACATCATTTATTGAAAAAAATGAAACTGGGTCTTATGCTTGAATTCTAGATTAAGTTTCAGATTGCATACCAATTAATTTTTCTCATATTCTATGATGTCAACTGGAAGGAAGAATGTGAATGAACATAAATATCTTGCCATGAATCCACAGCAATGAATGAAATATCCTGACAGGGTAACTGAGATTAGAGCACACACATTCGTCTGAGAGACTCTTCTGGACCGAACCCATGTGACTTACCTCTTTCTGCTTCCTTGATTGCCAGCCAGGATATTGCCGTTAATCCAGCACAGACCACCACTAATATGGCAAAGAGAACTCCCACCACGATTTCATAGGCACTGAAAGAATGATTCCTTGAAGATACACTTCTCCTTGACCCCATTTTTCGTTTTGGAAGGTTAACTTATTTAAGCACTGTAAAAGAATATAAATACCCTTCACCAACTGAAAAGCCAGATCTCTCTCAAAGTTTTAAAGATTTGTACAGCAACAACCTGTCTGCCCTGGGGCCAGGCAGCGTACACTGGTCGCTCTCTTCCTTTAGGCAACATGGTGTGTGTCTCTCTACCTTCAGTATCATTAAAAGGGCAGTTAATCTTTAAGAAATTATGACGAGTAAAATGCATAGAGTTGTAAATGTTAATCGCCTCAATAGGCCATTTGCCAAGAAGAGTGAAACTAAACTCATGTGATAAACAAAAATGACCCTCCATCATTTTGAGGACTATTAGGAAAAATGTGAAATTTATGACAAATTAGTCATCAGGCAAACGCACTTGATATTCTGACAGGGAGGGCTTAACAGATCAACCTTCCACCCTCTGACACAGACCGTCCCGGAGGCATTTCCCTTGCCGTGTGGGGGTACAGACATTCCAAAGGTGACTTTTCTTCACAGATGCCCGTCAAGCCTCCATGCATACCCTCTCGTGTGCGTGTTCTCTCTCCTTCCTTCTCTTTCATGAAACAATCTAAAGCTTCTTAAACTTGACGTCACCCATGTGAAGTTGCGCAATGTCAGGCGCGGTGATATCTTGAAGAAAAGTCCACTTAAACGAGGTGTCACCTGACTACGTTTTTATGGCCCTGTGCAGTTATCAGTAAACGGGAGTAGGTGCCATAGGAGGAATGAAACATTTTAAGGAAATATTCAGGGTGGGGAAGACATTGCCCACTTGCCCTGGACTTTATGTCTTTACATGTTCCAATTATAACAAGAGAACTGATTAAGATAGCCAGCCACGCTTACGTTTACAGACCTATGCTTTATTGGAAATTCAAAGCTGTTTTCTGATAAATAAAGTACAATGTATCATTGGAATTCCCATGCCTTGAATAAGGAGTCCAAGGTTTTAAATAGCCTAAGCCCAGGAGTTGGAGGTTGCTGTGAGCTGTGATGCTACGGCACTCCACCCAGGGCAATAAAGTGAGACTCTGTCTCTAAAAAAAAAAAAAAAAGAAGTAAATTAAAATAAAAAACAAGTAAAACCTAACTGATTCTGAAGCAAAGTAATTTTACTTTGGTTAGAAGTAAGGAAAGTTTAGATGAGAAACCTTCCACACGCTGAAATCTCGGCATACTCTAAACAAGCCAAGCCGAGCAATGGCCTCTTTGCTTCTTTACTCTTAAACAAAGAGAATTGCAGGCTGTACTCAAATTCTTAGTGATAGGGGAGATGGAATATAAATAAATAAATGTATGCCATGGAAAATATTTTTTTATTTAATTGAATTCATACGTATCGTTAAATACTCTAAAACATGCTTGGGATGAGAGATATGACTAATAGAATTGACAGAAGTTAAATTTATGTATATTCTAGGGGACAATTCTAATCATGGGCCAGATTCTCTACTAAAATTGGAACCCAGAAATGATGCCCCCTGACTTTAGAAAGCCAAGACGGTGAAAGCACAATTACTGTTTTTTTATTTTCTGTAACTGATCCAGAAACAAACACTTTTAAGCAAATCAAGTAGAGCTCTGTTCCCTTTGTTTTGATTTTACAGAAGGAAAGAAGATGGGTGAGTGAGTCCACGTGCTCTGCTTCAAACCCAGGGTGATAATAGAGACAGCCTGGGATGGAAACCCGAAATGATTTATGTAGTTTCACTAACAAAATCAACATTCAGATTATAGGTTTTCTTCAAATAATATGTCTTTCATAATTAGATTTACTATCATTAAATAAACAAGCAGAAAACATATTTCTTTTTTTTTTTAAAGGCAATAATTTGTGAAGGACAAATAATGCAAACAGGTCAATGTGTAAAAGAATAAATAATATAACTTGGAATTTTAGAAAAGTGATTAAAATAAAACAAGACTTGCCCTATGAAGTGGCAAAACTCACTACAAGGTTGTAATAATATAGAGAAGGCAGTATGAGTCCCAGAATAGAAACAAATGTCAGTGGCATAGGATGGAGTGCCCACAGGCAACGTGATTCACACATGGAAACTTCATACATCAAACACAGAGTGTTATTCAAATAGGTTAGGAATGGATGCTATTTGGTCCCTAGGGCTCCGCTGATTTGTTATTCATCTTCAGATAATTAAAATTGGATCCTTATCTTATACCATGAAGAAACCTAAATTCCAAATGGAATAAACACACATAAATAGTACAGAAATATTTTAGAAGAAAATATTGAAGGATATCTTTTTGATAATTAGATATTAGAGAAGATTTTAAAAAGGGATTCAAAAATAAAACAAAAACTGGGAAGAAAAATGTTAATAAATTTAGTCAATAATAACACCGAACTTTTACTTTTTTAATAATGAAATGATATAAAAATTGTCTTAGTAAACATGTAAGCCACAGACTGGAAAGGCATTTTGTTTTTTAATTTTTTCCCCTCTCATATGTTTTAGTTTGTCCACAATGGAACAGAACTGAAGAAAATATTTTATTGTGAGATGCTTAACATTTATTTGGGATAAATCCAAGGAAATACCAGGAAAGATATTGGGAAGTGAAAAGGAGGGGTTATTCAGGGATGAAGACTGTGTGTGATGCAGCCAGTTACCATTATCGGTGTAAGGAATGGAGCCTGTTGGCCTGGAGAGCGGGTGCCAGTGTTATCCCAGTTAGGAGGTGAGGAGGCAGCAAGTAGCGATGCTCACTGGCTCACAGTCGCTTCCTAGGCTGTAAGCCTCTGTCTGGCACTTTGAGCTTGCTCTGTGTGCGTAAAACATTTGCAGGAATTTGACGTCAGCATGCCAGGATGAATGAGAGGACTTGTGGTTGTATGATCCTTACAAGTGGAGAACAATATCCAGAATTTATAGAGAATTTCTACGAACAAACAAAGAGAAGACAAGTAGCAGGTGACTAACAAAAATATGAAACCAAACAAAAAACAAAATAAAACATGAACACACAACTGTCTGCAGGTACTCAATTGCAGTGGTAATTAGGGAATTCTAAGTCATATAATAAAATATTATTACCTTAAATTAAAATTAAAAACCTTAACATCTCTAAGCAGCATTTGTGCTTGTGAGAGTGAAGATTCAGATAATCACATTGAATAGCAATTTGGTAATACCTAGCAAAACTAACCAGTCACATACAACTTAATCCCCAAAGTCTCCTTCTGGTCACATGTCCCAGAGAACCTAACACAGGCAGACGGTATTTATTATAAAAGTATTCTGAGCCCCACAAAATCTAGGGAGAATCTAAGTATTCATTGATGGGAAAATTTGGAAAGTGAATTATAGTATTTTTATGCAATAAAATATTATATACAAATTAAAAAGCACATGCACTAGAGCTGCAGTTGTGTGTACCAACTGGGAAATAATAAAAAAAATTTTTCAAGCAAAGAAACTAGTTTAGAAGTATATATGCAAGTTTATACTATTGAAAATCAAAAAGAAAATTATGTGTTTAGTGATGCACTTCTGTATAATAACAATATACATAGAGATGAGAACATTTATTCAGTGTGATGGTTACTTCTAAGCAGAAAATAACATGCATAGTATAGGGGCAAAATTCCAGGGAGAATTTGCATTGCAGTCATTCTGTTAAAATTATGAAATAAATTAGAGAGTTGTGCTAGCTTCGACAGAGCTAATTAGAACATGTTAGTTAATTCATATTCTGCTGTATATATAAATATATATATAAATGAGAGGGGAGGGATATGATTGAAGTCCCAGTGGTCCTAATAAAATTTTCATCTTCATTAGATAATCACTAAAATTGTAAGAAAATTTACGCAAAGAAATTTCTATTTTGAGAACTGCAGAGTTAGTCAAGCCAGTGAATGTCTAAATGAAATAAAGAATTTAACCACATAAAAGTTAAAATGAGTGAGTACAATGTATTTAGGTTGGTGAATGAATACACATCTCTGGAAAAGTAAACTTCCCACTCAATGAAGATTTCAGTGAGTAAATAAAATTTTTGCATAGCATTTCAGTGATGGGGATGATATATTTTGCTTCGGTGAATAGTGAAGTAGAAGACAGATGACGATGGTGGGTAATGAAATAGGAAAAGCCAAGACTGAAGTTTGTGAGACTCCTGAATGGTGGTTACGATCATTTCTGCTGAGAGTGAAGGAACAGGTAAGGAGAGCTAAGAAAATTTAGTGCCTGATAATCCCTTGATAATGGTACAGAAGCAGAAGGGCCAGAGGGTTAAAGACCGTGGTGCACAGCATAATCTGTTCATTTGCTCAACAAATATGTGGTTTTATATGCTGAATGTACAAAGTGGCACTTGTAATCACAGAGAGTCTCAAAGATTAAGGCCATGAACATTTGTACAAAATTTCTTTCACTGTTCAACACAAGGTCAGGAAACCCAAACAGACTGCACCTTTAAATACTTACCATTGACTGGGCTGTTATCAGATACATGGTTTGAATGATCACATTTAAAAAAAAAAACAAGTCTAAAATAAGAAAATCTATATTCTTTATCAGAAATGCTTTTGGAGTTCTAAGATCATATTTCCCTCTGCAAATGTGTCCAAATGTCCCAGTGCAATAAATCAGTTAACACTTCTGTGATTGACTTTCAATGTTGAGAAAGCCTTATGAAACACACATTTGCTTGTCTCAGAGGCTTATATATTTCTTTGCTTTGACTTTCTATATAATTTTAATACATTACTCTAAGTTCTAATTGGTAAACCTCTTTATATTTCAGGTTTTGTAAGAGGGCAGCAATTTTCTTTTCTTTTCTTTTTTTTTTTTTGAAAGTCTTACTATGTCACCCTCAGTAGAGTGCTGTGGTGTCACAGCTCACAGCAACCTCAAACTCTTGGGTTTAAGCAATTCTCTTGCCTCAGCCTCCCAAGTGGCTGGGACTCTAGGCATCTGCCACAACGCCCAGCTATTTTTTTGTTGCAGTTGTTTATCTGGCCCAGCTCAGGTTTGAACCCGCCACCCTGAGTGTATGTGGCTGGAGCTGTAACCACTGTGCTATGGGTGCCAAGCCAAGGGGAGCAATTTTCTTTTGTTCAAAATCTGAAAGTTATTTTATAAACATCTTACTGGATACAAAGAAAGAGTAGAACTTTAAATACTCGCAAATATCTTCATGTAGATTCTAAAGTACTACAATCTTGGAATTTGCTTACTGCATATTGTTGTTTATTGTTTTAAGACTTGAAAAAATTGGATGGATATAAAATTTTGTTGCCATATCATATTATCATATTTCCCTCAGAACTTGTGTGTATTGAACTGATTCTCTTTATGACTGTTCAGTTCAATTTCATGTTTATTATCATCAACCACTGTTTTTAAAACATGTTTTTAGAGGCTAGGCATGGTGGTTCACACCTATAATCCTAGCACTCTGGGAGGCCAAGGCAGGTAGATTGCCTTGCCTGACTTCAGGAGTTAGAGACCGGCCTGAGCAAGAGCAAGAGCCTGTCTCTAAAAAAAATAGCTGGATGTTGTGCTGGGTATCTGTAGTCCCAGCTACTGGAGAGGCTGAGACAGGAGAATCACTTGACCCCAAGAGTTTGAGGTTGTTGTGAGCTGTGACACCATGACACTCTACCAAGGGGATCAAAGTAAGACTCAAAGTGAGACTCTGTCTCAAAAAAAAAAAAAAATGTTTTTAGAAGGGGTAATAAATTCCATGTTCCTTGAGTTGATTGATATGTGAGAAATCTTTGTCTGTCTTTTATACTTTTCTACTAATCAGTTGAGGATTAAATAAATGCATGGGTATTTAACAAGCTTATTTTTTTCTTTTTCTGAATATTGGAATGCTAATGATTTTTTTTTTTTTTTTTTTTTTGGCCAGGGAACAGAATAGTAGAAATTTTTGATGCTAACTCTGTTTCTTACTTTCGTATGTAACTAGTTTTGTATCTGCTTGAATGACTATAGAATTCTTTTTTCATACTTGAGGTTCAAAAGAGAATAAATGGACACTGATTATTCTGCATGAAGTTTTCTGAGAGTGTGGTGTGCCTTTTTCATTTTCTCCTTCACCTCAGAAAACAATACTCCTTTATTAAAGTTTTGAATCTTTTTGTTGTTATTCAATTTACTTGATGTCTTATTAGGCTTAGGATCCAATTTTCCTTTGACTGCGTTCTTTTAGTCCTTTCCCAGATCTATACTTTTCTTCTAATTGTTTCAGTATCTGTAACTCCCTCACACGTTTCAGTCATAGGCAATGCTCAACTGTGTATTGCTCTTCTCTACTGTACCTAGTTTATTACTTGTGTAAAGGTTGATTCAGATTGCAATTGATTTTCATAATTTTAATCTTTATTTTTTAATCTAATTTTGGGTTGTTTTATTATGAAGTCCTACTGCCTTAAACTCATATTCTTTTTTTTTTTGTACTTTTTTTTTTTTTTGAGACAAGAGTCTCACTATGTCACCCTCAGTTAGGGGGACCAGACGTCCTGCTTTTTAACAATTTGTTCCGTGGCGTTTTAAAAAAGTTCCGATTTTTGGAACGAATGGAAGAAGGACGGGAGAACAGGAAAGGCATATACGGTTTTCGGCTGCCATGTGGCTATTTCACCAGAATATGAGTTTTAGATTATTTTTGTTAATTTTATAATGTTAAACTGTAATAATTACAAATAATTGTTGAGAAGTGATGATCGAGAACTGCTTATCAAAGTTTGCATTGTTGTCAGGCCCTGCTCTGCCCCATCCCCTGCCCTGCACACCCACCCCCCTCCATGTTGTCCCGCTTTACAAATGTAAATAAAAATCTGGTCACCCTACCCTCAGTAGAGTAACCTTACAGCAACCTCAAACTCTTGGGCTTAAGCGATTCTCTTGCCTCAGCCTCCGGAGTAGCTGGGACTGCAGGCACCCGCCACAACTCCCAGCTATTTTTTGTTACAGTTGGCATTGTTGTTGAGCTGACTGGGGCTGGGTTTGAACCTGCAACCGTCCATGTATGTGGCTGGCACTGTAACCTTTGTGCTATGGGTGCTAAACCTTAAATTCATTTTCTTAAGTTATTCTATGATAAACAGTATGGTAGAAAATTTTCTTTTTGTTGAATTTGTTCTAAAATCAGTTTTTGGGAATGCTTTATAACCTATTTCACTCCTCACCTCCCTCCCTCCCTCCCTCCCTCCCTTCCTTCCCATTGTCCTAAGTCAATTAAGTTGAGAGAGCATTATGAGATACAGCCCCTGGTCTCTGAGGCTGGTAGGTATGTTCCTTGCTTTCCCTTCCCCAACCTAACCTAACCTTCCCTCCTTTCTCCTCCCCTCCCCTTCCCTTCCCTCCCCTCCCCTCCCCTCCCCTTCCTGTTCCTTTCCCTTCCCTCCAGTCCCCTCCCTCCCTCCCTCCCTTCCTTCCTCCTTTCCTTCTTTCCTTCCCCTTCTGTCTTTCCTTCCTAAGTGTATTTACATGGCTGCTACATCATTTTCATCTGGTTCATGCCTCACTGGGTCCTGTCTAGGCTCTTTCTCATTGTTTTCCTGTAGAATGGGTGAAATCTCCCTGCATTTCTGTGAGCTACAGTTTGAGAAGATTAAAGTATATGCTTTTCTTCTTTTCTGTAACCTGAGTGGCTGGAAGGAGGTGTTGAGGGAGCAGGATAAACTCACATGACACTACCTACAGGCTTCATGTCGTGGCCTGTATGTCCTCCTTTTCCTTCAGTTTTGTTAAACACCCTCTACCAAGATTCCTTGACACTAATGTGGGATTTATTCTATCTGTGAATATGTGTGGGATGCAGCTGTGCTGTGTGCTATTCCCTTCAAAGTAAGGAGCAGCACTGAGAAGTGACAATATACTACGTAATAACTTCCTCCCATCTCTACTGAGAGCCTGTAACAGTCACGGGTTACCAGGGGTTGTTATCCTGGGGTATTTTCCCTTTCCCTTTTTTCAGGCTCACTATGTACTACTTTGACTTGCTTTTCTACAAATTTCAAGGTATTAATAAAAATGGGAACTTTTTTGCATTTTTTCAGCAATAAGGATAGGGAGGAAAGGGTGTGTACATGAATGATTAAAAAAAGAACCATGTTGAGCCTTTTAATCTTTTTGTTATTGGGCAAAGTTTATGCCATTAATGTGGTTTATTTTACTAGTTTTTGTTTGTTTGTTTGACTGCTGGTGAGTTTTTGACTAGTTATAACTAGTTTATAGCATTGAATTATATTCCAGAGAAGAATGTTTTAAGCTTCAGCTTCACTCGAGTTTAACCCCAAAGCCCATCCATGTGATTTAATGTTCTAAAGCCCTGCAAATTATGCCAATTCTCTTCAACCAAAACTATATCTAAAAATTAATTTAGATGTCATATTAAAGCTCCCTGGCTCAAAAATTTATAAGTGAACAATATTATTCAGTTTTTGTCTACACTATGAAAAACAGTACAAAATTTAAGGTATTAGCTGAATACTATTTTACAGGACACAAGAACACTGAAAATGAATACATTAAAAATATTTTAATGGTAATCTCTTGAATTATTTATCATCTTAGCATTTAGATGTTGGGTTTCTCTACCTTGTCTAGGTTAGTAGTATAGATGGCCCTTTAATATTCTAGATACTGGAATATTCTATTTTAAGTTATAAAATCGCACTTCTTTAATTGCTAAGAAATGCATTTACCATTCAAAAAAGTGATGTGATGTGATTTTGTGAATAAAAATCCCTAGACACGTTGGCAGAAGACTCAGATTTACATGTACTATTGACCTTGGCTGTGTATCCTCGGACATTTCACTGGAACATTTTTTGAGCTTCAGTATTCTTCCTCAGAGAGCAAAGTTATTGATGTTAAAATCACTTTCATTTCTACAATTTTGTGACTTTATGATTTTCATGGTTCCTTCCAGAGAAAATCATATGATTTATGTTCCTTTACATTAAAAAGACTTTTCCCCAGATTTGTTTCAGCTATTCACCTAAAAATCACCTGTGTGAGACAATGTCTTTTAAAACATTTTAAGATTTTTCCTTCATGTCTCCCACTGACCTTTCATTCTCATTGCAACTCCTTTTGATCCTTCTCTTGTCTGACTACAGTGAACCATATTTACTTTCCTTTGCTAATGCAAATTCAGCTTCCCCTCTCTTCATCCTTTGTTCTCACTCCACATGTGGCTTCTTACCTTGCCAAATCAAAGTCACTCTCACCAAGCACATCTTCCTAATCTACTTTTTCCTGTAAAGTAGATTATGAAACTTTCAAATCAAAGGTATTATATCAGAACATGCTGAACTGCATGGCACTTAACTCTTCCTAAGGAAGGAACACTATTCATGGCAGTATTCAAAAATAGACCTGCGTTTCGGGAAAGAAAAATGAACTAGGCTGGGAGAGATTGGTTTTTCCTAGTAGGGGTTACCACACTTTTTATAGCATCTTAGCTGGTTAGTAGGGACCTTTGAAAAAATGTCAGCATGTTCTTCCCTATCAGCTGTTAGTTTAGGTCATTTTCAAAGAAACCCCCTGTGTATCCAGAATCCTAACCAATCCACAACCCCGTGATTTTATTGTTCTGCCAGCCACATCTGTAGCTCAGGCGAGATTTATCTTCTCACCATGTTCCTTTTTAACTTTAATCATCTTAGTGCCTAGAGGTCGAAAGAGTTTTTTTTGATATTGAAAGAGTAAGCCTACTTGTCAAAATTTTCCAGTGCTCTTTTATCTAATTGCCCTGCTATCATCACCAAAGTATTATATCAAGTTTTACTTTTTTCTACAGAGAGTAAGTTTTCCACATCAACTTGCTAAGTTTTCACTGTCTTGTCATTAAAACAGTTCCAGGAAACTCATCTTCTTTTCTTTTCTAACTGGAAGAATAAAGATAAGATCCAATTAAGAGATCATTTAATTAAATAACTGAAATTTCCTGACCTGGTTTGAACCTCAACACTCCCAAGTAAAAATTTGCATTTCATTTTTTCTGACTATATCTTTTTAGACACCACCCAATAAGTTCACTGGGTAATAATTCGTACTGAGTAACTTCTTTATATGGTTATATATTATTTGCTTCTCTTTTACTATTAGTGTTATATAGTTAGGTAGAAATTTAGCTCTCCTGGAGAAGGAGGACAAGGACTGGGGTCCCCAGGTCCCCATCTAGGAGCCACCCACCTTAACTCTGTCCCAAGTGATTGCTCACACCTGAGGATGAGGGAACGTCCTACCAATCTACGGGTCAGAAATTAGGGTGCCAACTGCAAAAGGATGTAGAAGACTCTCTAGCCCATGGGCCTAGCAACAGGTACCGTAGAGTCTTGAAAGTGACCTAGAACACTGTTAAGGCTAATTATCATGCCATTAGCTTAAATCTACATCATTGCCCACAAATCCCCAGTGGGCTCTCAGAGAGGGTCACGGGACGTCCACATGTGCAGTAAGACTCTGGCTCCAAGGTAGACTCAGCATAAACAGACTCACTGGCCATAACCCATTTCTTTCCCTCTTTGCCTATTTACTGTAGACGGGGGTTCTGTTCACTGTTTCGGGACATGGATCTTGCTTTATAAACTATCTTACTCTGAAAACCATTCTTTCTCTTCCTCAATAAACTTTGTTTCATGTTTGCCTTACTTTGGGGTGTCTGTTCACTTTTCATACAAGAGCACTTCAAGAACTGAGAGAGACAGAGATAGCTGCCTGAAACCTCGACATTTTTGGAGACAGCTGCCTTGAAATTTGCTGTTAGGAATAATCAGTTCCTAGAACAAAGTGGACAGGTATATAGCAATTTTTTTCTTTAATAATGTACTTTCCCCAGAATTGTGTTTTTGATTGATGTTTCCTGTTGCTGATGCTACTGGAAGTTAGGGCCATTAACATTCAACATAAAATAAGTCACAACAAACTGAAAGGGAGCATTATTAAGTCATTATTTTCAGACAGTAAAGTCAATGACAGAAACACGAATTTGAAGAAATTGGTTAGGCATAGGGAATTAATATTATAACATGTTAAGTTACATTCTATAAATTAGATTCTTGTAGAGGCTATGTAAAAATGAGAGAAAATTTAAATAAACATAATTGTGCTGGAGATTATTCCCTCTCTGTGTTCATTTTCCCTTTCCTCCTTCTGGGATGGAATAGCCTGAGTTGTTCCTGTGGGTCACCAGCTAAATGCCCTAGTTTTCAATCTTTGTTCAGTTTGGATGCAGTTATGTGTACCCTGCTTATGCAGTAAAACTGTAACTCTTAATTTGTGTTAGCAATTTAAGTGCAATTCAAAATTCTCATCAAAAAATATTTGAAAAATAATCTGTTTAGAAAGTGCTTACTTGTTTATTTGATGGTAGTATTCATTAATTATTTCACTTACTGACTTATTTTCTATTAGCAATTGTTCCATTAAAGGAATGTGTAGATTTAAGGAATGTGTGGGAATTTAAAAGGTTTCTTTAGAATGTTAATATATAGTATCTTTTCATCTCAGTTTCTTTAAAAACTTTCTCTTGTAATTTTAAGGTATGTTTACTTCGTTTTTAAACAGCTTTATCAAAGTATAAAGCACTGCATGTATTTCATGTGCACAATTGGAAAAGTTCAGAAATATGCAGACGACTAGTGAAACAATTATCATAATATGTCCGACAATTCTCAAAATTTCCTTTTGTCCTTTTGCTCTTTGTATGTGTGTGGTAACACTTAACATGAGCTTTCAACTCTCCCCCAGTTTTCCAGGGCACAATATAGTAACTGTATGCTTTATGTTAGTCAGTAGAGCTCTACGACTTCTTTATCGTGCAAAACCAAACTTTTAAACCCATTGAACAATTCCCTATTTACCCACCCTACCTAGTTCCTGGCTATAATTATTGTATTTTTTGCTTTGATGAGTTTTGCTATTATGGAGACTTCATATAAGTGAAATGACATAATGTTGGTTCTGGTACTGGCTTCTTTCACTTAGCGTAATGTCCTCCAGATCCAAACATGTTCTTTGTTTTTCACTCTGAATATGTTCCACGTTTTCTTTATCCATTTATGTCAGTGAACACAAGTTTTTCCATATCTTGCTTATTTTGAATAATGTTGCAATCAACATGGAGGTGCAATTATCACTTTGAAATATTGATTTCACTTCCTTTGGATATATATTCGGATGTGAATGGCTGGGTCACATGGTGCTACTATTTTTAATTTTTTGAGCAATCTTTTTTGCATAGCTGCTATAGCATTTTACATTCCCACTAATAGTATATAAGTGTTCTACTCTCTCTATCTTCTTGTCAACACTTATCTTTTGTATTTTGATTATGACCTATCTTCTCAAGGAGGTAAGATGACATCCTGTTAACCTTTTAATGTGCACTTGCCTGATGATTAGTGACATTGAGCCTTTTTCACATGCCTCTTATATTTTCCATGTTTATGTCATTTTTGATGAAATGTCTATACATTTTTGTAATCATCACGTTATTTGAGTTTTGTTTTGTCTTGCTATTGATTTGTAATTTGTAGAGTTTTGTATGCATTTTGGAACTTAACCTCTTATTATATATAGTTTTAAAACATTTTTCACATTCCCTAGTTTGCCTTTCATTCTGTTGTTTGTGGCCTAGGTGCTCTCGAGTTTGATGGAGTTCCACTTACCAATGTTTGGTTTGGTTTTCTGTGCATTTGGTGCCACATCCAATAAACCATTGCCAAACCCATCATTGGAAAACTTTTTCTCCATGTTTCATTCTAGAAATTTAACAGTTTAGTTAGGTCTTACATTTAAGTTTCTAATCTATTTTCATTTTATTTTTGTGTGTGCTGTAAGGTAGGAATTTAATTCCAATTTTGTGAAAATTTTCTATTCCATTTGTTAGAGACTATCTTTTACCCATTGTGTATTCTTGGCACTGTTGTTGAGGATCAGTCGATTATATCTATGTGAATTTATCTCTGGTCTCCCTATTTTTGCTTCATTGGTCTACAGGTCTGTATTTTTTCAAGTACCGCACAATTCTAACTGCTGTGTCTTTCACCAGTTATCCAGTCGTACTAGTTTCACTAGTGCAAAAATGACTAGTCCTAGGAAGAAAAAAATTGTATAATAAAAATAAATTAAAGGAATAAAAATTGAAAAATGAGAAGTAAAATTTTCTGTTTGCATATGACATCACCCTATGTGTCGAAAACTCTAAAGACTCCACAAAAAAACCTGTTAAAATTAATAAATTGAGTGTAGTTCTCTGATACAAAATCAACATACAAAAAAATCAAATGTGCAACAAGGACTCATCCAAGAAGGAAGATAAGAAAATAGTCAATTTACAGCAGCATCAACAATAATAAAATACTAAAAACTAAGCTTAATTACCATGGTGAAGTACTTGTACTATAAGACTATCAAACATGGATGAAAGAAATCAAAGGAGACACAAATAAATGGAATAGATAAGCATATGGTTTGGGAGACTTGATATTGTTAAAATGAACATGCAAACCAAATCTATACATCCTACAGATTAAAATGCCATCTCTATCAACTTCTCTGTGGCATTTATTACAGAAATAGAAAAAAAGAATGCTAAATTTCATAGGGAAATAGAAAAGACTCAGAATAGCTAAAGTCATCTTAAGAAAGAAGAGCAAAATGGGCAGTGCCTGTGGCTCAGTGGGTAGGGTGCTGGCCCCATATACTAAGGGTGGCAGGTTCAAACCCCACCCCAGCCAAACTGCAACAAAAATAGCCAGGCATTGTGGTGAATGCCTGTAGTCCCAGGTACTCAGGAGGCTGAATCAAGAGAATCACCTAAGCCCCAGAGATGGAGGTTGCTGTGAGCTGTGATGCCATGGCACTCTACCGAGGGCGACAAAGTGAGACTCTGTCTCGAAAAAAACAAAAAACAAAAAACAAAGAAGAGCTGGGCGGTGCCTGTGGCTCAAAGGAGTAGGGTGCCAGCCCCCACATACTGGAGGTGGCGGATTCAAACCAGGCCTGGCCAAAAACTGCCAAAAAAAAAAGAAAGAAAGAAAGAAAGAAAGAAGAGCAAAGCTGAAGGCATCACATCTCGTGACTTTGCACTCCATTTTAACTTTTAATTTTTGAAATTATCCTACATGCAAATTCAGATGATCCATACCTGTGTTTCGGAGAGTGACAATTTGTAGACTATTAATACTAGGCAGTTGGTTTGAGAGTCTCGTGTTCTTCCTCCCTGGTTTGGAGTAGTCTTTTGAGGACATTGGCTCCCTGTAATTTATCTGTGCCATTAATAAAGTGGAGACAACATTCTTTAATTTTTGAAATTCTAATATTTCACAAAAATGTGAAATCCTTTGATAAATTCATAAAATATTTGTAGCATATTGTAAAGAATTTTTAAAAATAGACTTCTAGCTTTTGGCTTTAATTATATTCAGATGATTTTTGAATCTCTTTATTTCTTGGTATTAGATAAATTCATTCATTTAGGAATGTAAACATTTCATGCCCTGCCGACACCTTAGGTATACTTACCTATTGAGGATACATTTTCTATGATGTTTAGTTTGCTTGAATGAGATTATAAGTTATAAAACACTGGTTCTCAAGTAAAGCTGGTTCATTCCAGATTTTGAAGTAAACCATGCCGATCACCCCTCTCCATAAAAACAATTGTAAAATAAACACATCAATTTACATTTTGACTAACTACACAATTAATTTTATGTTTAAGATAGTAATTTTAAGTGAGTGTGAGTATGTAGCTAAGTGTAATAGAAAAAATGTTCTGTGCATTGTAACATTGCAGCCAAGTTTTAAATTAAAAAGTCTTTAAAAGGTCAAGATTTTGGAGCACATGTGGCCCAATCATCATTTATGTGGCACTTCTACATTTAAATTGTCTTTTAACTTTTCTCACCAAAACATGTTATGAAAAATGGGCATATGGTTAATGGGTACAAAAGTATAGTATAGTTAGGTAGAATAAATAAGATGTGATGTCTGCAATATGGGGCAAGAACAGTTAACAATAATTTAGTGTATATTTCGATATAGCTAACAGAGTGGAGTCAAAATGTTCTTAGCCCAAAGAAATGGTAAATCTTTGAGATGACAGATACCCCAGTTACCCTGATTTGGTGATTACACAGTGTACACGGCATCAGAGTGTACACCTTAAATACGTATAACCCTGTAAATATGGACAAGTATTATGTATCCATAATAACCAAAAATAAAACATTTAAAAAAATAACTAAAATTAAATTTCTAAGTGTATACTTTGTGAAAGTCAGAAGGCAAGAATTAACCATTCTAGCATTTGACATAATTCTGTTATTTTCTCCCTCCCTTATACTGAGAAATAAGCAAGCTCCTGACAGCCACCTGAGATCCCTGAACACGAAGACTAAGCATGCTGTGAAGAGATCCAAACACAGTTATGTAATTAAAATGTGCAATTAAAATAGTTAACTTATTTTCTATGACCTGAGAGTACAAAAGCAGAAGCTATTTTTTTGAGACATTTTAGGATTCCTATGACATAAGCCAGCATCTACGCGGAACAAGATTTGGTATGTTCACAATTTAATTAAATTCAAGCTCTCAATAACCCCATGATAAAAATAGAGGCTAAGCCCCTCAGAAGTCTGTACCTGCTAGATGTTTCTGATCTAGAAAATAAAATTAACTCATCAGTGAAATGATCCAAATAGATTGCCAGGAGCTAATTTTGCTCAATGTGAATTGATCCATATTAGGAAAATAATTAGGAGAATACTGTGATGAGAGACAGTAAATGTGTCCATCAGAAATACAGACCACACACATATAAACATATACACACACAGACACACACAAATGTCTTCATACACAAATAAGCACACATGTGTTCATATATATGCAAACACACGCATACAATTCGAATATAATGATCAAAAATTCTATATGAGTTTCACAATGTGCATGTTGGAAAAAATGTAAGAAACTTCCCTTTTTTTAGCAGAGCTGTAGAGAGAAGTTGAGCTTTCTTGACAAGTTGAGAAAAATGTCCCTTGCATCCTGATTTCTTTCTTTACCTAAAAGGTAACTAAACATATTGTTAATTTGTTCTTTCCAGTCATGCACTAACCCCCAAGAAATGATACCTTCGCATCCCTCCCAAACAGGCCCTTCCCTCTGATTTCCTCTCACCCATCCATTGCCTTGATGGTTGCTCCTGGCTGGCAGACCATATTCAACAGTGTTGGATGGGGAACTTATGGCGTTATGATTTCATGATTGTTCTTACTTAAATAGCAAAAAAGGCAAGAAAATCTTTCATATTTCTCTGGTACACCCTTTCAATGAAAGGATTTGTTCTGTAAAATTGGGATTCAGTGAAAAGGCCACCCTAAGGACCTATAAGGCTATATGTGGACTTAAGGCTGCAGGTTTAACTGGAAAAGCATTCCCCTCAAACTAGAAAAGCATTCTGTGGCCTTTCTACACCTTAGTTTTATTGGCCACAGTAGTGGCCAACTGGAATGAGAATGTCATTCTGTAGACAGTGCTGCTGAACATTAGTGATTTTATAATCACATATTTACCAGTGACAGTGGCCACATCTTTGTGAGGTTGGTTTAGCTGATATATCAGCTGGGTGGGCTCTGACCTTAAATTTGGGTCCACCTCTTGGGGATTAGAGTAATCTTGGGGATTACTCTACATATGGCCTCTAGCTGAAGCAGGCAGATGGTGACCTCTCCAACTATCTTTAACCTCTGTACCCCTGCCCACTTATCTCTTTGCTTTATGTGTTTTTTGCTTCACAATAAATTAGCTATTAAATGATACAGCTGCTACTCATAGCTGGGTTTTTAGTTTACAGGAGAGGATACTGTGATTTAAGTATTTCAAAATAATCTGGACCATTCTCCGCTAGGAAACATTTTTAAAATTGAAATCACAAGGGAAAGAAAATGAAAACGGGCAAATACTTGTGACACTGGATGTTTACTGAGAGTACTCTGCAAGTCCTAGATCCATGCAAAATTAAGAGTTCATACCATTCACAACAGTGGAAGATGGTATCATTTTGAAAATATTATCCTATACCACTGTGAAAGTTGACCACGTTGTTCTTGTTATATCCGGTTAAAGCAATTGAGAGACCAGACTGAAAAAGCATCTAGGGCACAAAACGTTGTTCCAAGGACATAATTCTCTGTAAGCTTGGCCGCCGAAACTGTTTGCTACAACTTGAAACCAGTTTGATCTAATACCCTCTGAAACAACCTACTGCAACTCTAAGAATAGTTTTACCCGTCTCTATCACTTTCCCTTCAAAACTTTTCAGATCCCCTAAACTTCACTAGTCCCAATTAATTTTCTTGAAGAAAAATAGGCACCGTTTCTCCTTATTGTCAAACTTCCAATCTTCTCTTTGTTCTTCTGGCATACCAGAGACCACCCAGTCTGTGGGTACACCCTGAATTGCAGTGTAGCTTCCCAGATAAAACAGACTAACTATAAAGACCCCTCTCTACATTACTTCCCTTCCACACTGCCCTGGTAGAAGAGACTGCTTCTGTGTTGCGCTGACACCAAACTTGGTCATGACACTTGCACTCTTCCTTCCTGCAAGTGGAAACTGCATCATGCCGCCCAGGAGTGATCTTTTTTTTCTTGGCTAGTGAAATGTGAGTGAAAGCACGTCAGCCTGTGGTTGACCTTGACTTTATTTTTTCCCACTCTGCCATGAGAACAGCATCTCCTGGATAGGACGCTCTGTCAACTTGGGTCTCAAAGTGAGGGCAGTGTGAAGCCAAGTGACAGCTAATCAAAAATGGACTCAGAGTATGGGCAAGAAATCGATGTTTGTTGTTTGCCACCAGCACCTAAGTTGTTTTTTAGATTCAGAGTGACCTAGCCTACCCTGACTGATGTGGTAATATTGGATCTATGTATAGGCAAAGGAGGGATGTTATTTCCTGAATGCTAGACTAGAAGTAAAGATTCTGGCATTTACATTATGCTTTGCTAATAACGTTACCTTGAACAACTTTCCAAATTCCTCCAGTGTCTGTACAAGGCATCTGTACAATGAATTCCTCCTGCATCTGTGCAGTGAATGATGTGATGAGATGACGTTAGTTTTAAAGCCCCTGGATTCTATGATTAAATCCTAAATGCTATTGGCAAAGTCATTATTGTTTAACTTTATTGAAACTTACTTCACATCTTTATTTACTTATTAGGCAGCTGGGTAATACTTTGTGTTTGTGTAGAACACAACATTCAATGGAATTGGATATTTCTTTGTAGCTAAAAGAAGGTCTGGTCTTCAACATTTGGAAGGCGTAATAAAAATTCACACCTGTGCTGCATTTTACAAGGGTACATGCCAGAGCTATTAAGTGTAGAGTATAAATGTCTTAACACAAAAATTAAGAAAGTACACTGAAAGTTTGTTATAAGTATTTCAAATTGCAGAAGTAAAGTTGTCCATGGATTTAACATTGTACCCCATAAATGCATTAATGTAGCTGTGCAATAGTACACAGCTATGATTTAGTTAAAAAAATTCTCAAATTGTAGTGAAGTTTGAATTAATGACCAGCAATACCTTGCATGTAGCAAAACATATACGACAATTAGTAGTTTGATTTATTGTTGTTGTTTTTAATGCCATCTTATTAGATCATTCAATGTAGCAGGTAACAGGAATACTTCATCTCTCCGCCATGTGAAACAAGCTTATTTCTGTTATGTTTCTTTAAGAGATTAGGACAAGTAGCATGGCCAGCCTTTGGTAGTGAGGATGGTACTGCCAGTGGGATGTAGATGTCACTTGTGGTCTTAGTCAGATTAGAGATGTTACTGCAGCAAGTCCCAGAAATATATGAGTATATTTAGAATTTTTGGGTACATGATCTTTCTGTGCCTTACCCCTATGAAGTATTTCCGCTCAAAACATGTTAGAACATCTTCTGGAAGCTTATCGGAAATTCAGAATGACCTTGGAATTATTAAATAAGGTTCTTCATTTTAACAAGATTTTTATTAAATTTCTAAAAGCACAGACTTTTCAAAGAGTAAACTTGAGAAGTAAACCAGAAATTCTCTTTTTTAAGCGGTTATTTTATATATCCAACTTGGGAACGCTGCACCACTATTCCCACACCACAAATATTGAGAAACACTATAGCACTAATATAGGATCAATGTGACCTGCAATGATATAAAAAATATGCAGTATACTAGACATTTCAAATGGGCCCTCCATCTTTGAGTACTATACCAGATTCTGGCGTTTGTGTTTCAAGACCTTGCTCACAGTTTTCAATACTCCATCCTGATTATGAAGAGGGAAGGCTGTTTGCATAGGGGTTGAAAGCATTGGCTTTGAGTCCAAATTTCTGAGTTCAAATGCTGCCATCTTGTTACTTGAGGTATAAAACTGTGGATAGTTTTTACTTAATTTTTCTGAATTTCATTACCCTACCAACATAGTACAGATAATAATCATGGCCTCAACAGCAAAGTTATTTGAGACCAGATGGACCCTTATCTCTGATTCATTAACAATTTTCCTTTCTTAGGGTTGACTAAGAAAGTTATAACCAGTGTTTAGGCATGCCAGGGGTCAGCATATTTTTATAAGATAACTACTGAGTTTCATTAAAAATATATGACACATGAAATTTCCATTCCTTTGTTTGAAGATTGTACTCTCAGTCTTGTGAATGCACTTCTCCTTAATCTATTTATGGAATGGTTTGTTTCTTTGTGTAAGTTCTGAATAGGATTTTTCTGATATAAAATTTTCCAAGGGAGATAATGGATTTAGCCTCATGCAGGCTTTAAGTAGATTTTATCATCTGCTTTAACTTCAAACTTCACTGCCCTGAGAAAAATGATAGTTGATGTGCCCCTTTGGTTATGTCCACTGAAAATTACAATGCCAGGCTTAGGCACAGGACTTCCCAGAACACAAGAGTTTCTGTGTTCAGGCAGAGGACTAAAACAATGTGGGTTAAGTTTTGGATATTTTGCATTGTTATGATTTTTTAAAAATCACGATACTCTCTAACTGAGTGAAGAAGCATGCAATTTTGGGAGTGGATTCTAACACATTGCTGTATGAAATTATATTCAAAATAGAATAAAATAAATTAACACACGGAATGATAATTACTTACATTTAATAGTTACCATTTCCTATATATAATTCTAGAACTTTGCATGTATGTGCTTATTTGATTCTCACAATAATCCTGTGATGTTAGATAGGGGTGGTTCCTCTTTTAAAGATGTAGAAACTGAGGCATTGAGCTTTTGAGAAAAAGGCCTAAAATATCACAGCCAATAACTACCTGATTCAGGAAACGAATTTAGATAACCTGGATCGAGACAGTACATTCAATGGTTTTATATGTGGCAATTTAGCTGAAATCTAACTTTACTTTTCAAATGTCCTTTCTGTATAGTGTTGGGCTAAGCTGGCAACAAGAGAGATTTGTGAGATTTGCGGGTAGATGTGAAATGGTAGCCAGGGAGTGAGGAGGTTGGTGCAGGGTCCCAGGCATCAGTAAGTTTTAAGAGTTGCTGATCCACTGTCCATCTCATTTGCTTGGGGTTCCTCCAGCAGAGAATTCCTTCAAGGTTTTTAAGTCATGGGCAACGCGCACATGCTGTGAAGAGGGCTCCAGATTCCTCTTCAGTTTCCTCAAGGCAGGTCACTCAAGGCTAAATATGGAGTTATAATGATGAGAAAAGCAGCAAATAGCAGATACAAGTTATAGCTTAAAAACAGTGAATAAAAAACATGGTTGTAACTTATTCTCCTGACTTACCTTCATGGAGTTTATTTATGTTATTATTTTTTCTCTTTTCAGTTCAGATTTTACTCACATTACCTGCTCTGCTGATCTACAACCATTACATGTCCACTCAGAAAGAAAGTTGTCTATGGATTTAACTAATGTTTTCCCTTGATTCCTTGCGAGTGACCGTTCCCGGATTCTCTCGCCATACCTTCCATGAGTTTTGCTTCTGTGCATTCTCTTCATATTTGGGGACAGTCTAATTTCCAAAATAAATCCCTATTCCACATAACTCCGTGATTGTGCTTTCCCAATAAAACAAAACACTCACTGATGTACATCACCATAAGACAGAAGTCATATTTATTCCTATAAAATGAAATCTTTCCTCTTATTAACAGATCATAGCTCAAGGTGAACAGCGCAATGCAGGGGCATTATGATCACTCTGTGATGTTCAATGTCATCCTCATCTTCAGCCTCTCCCTCCTTGAAACATTCGTTGAAGTATCGTTGCACAGCAAATCAAAGGTATTCAGGTGAGCTTAATTTAAAGAAAGAAAAATTTCAGTTAGCATCAGTGGTTTACCAAAATATTTTAGTAGAAATGGAATTCACTCTCCAGGTCTCAAGAGAAATGCTATTATATTTTCACCTCAAAAGCAAATGTTTTGAATATCCTTCACCGATGGATTCGTAGTGTTATCTGAGGAGTAATATTTATTCTTAGGCTTCCATTTACATTAAGAATAATTTACAAACATCATAACCTCTGCTAACTTGAGAGAAGATTCTATTTTCTAGCTCTATAATGCACCCTCTTTCTGTTCAAATATGAACATTTGCTTAAACTCTGGTGCCCAGACTGCTCCCAATTGTCTAACAAAGCTCTAAGCCCAGCCAAACATTGTGGAGAAACTATACAGCAATTCCTTTGTGCCACACTCTTGTTTTGACATCTCAGTGAGTCTATTTACATGTAGTAATTTCCCAGTGCCAGTTAAAGTCAGAGAAAGTGATTCACTGTGGCATCCTTGCAAAATATGACAGATGGGCTCATTAGTCTTTTGATTCATAAAACCCATGATGTTGTTTTGCTTAAAATAAGAAGCAAAAAATAAGCAAGCCCCTGATAGGTTTAATTCAGAGTCAGAGCAAAGTATTGCCAGCTCTGCAGATTCATGCAAAGAACTGACAAAAGGAGCAGCAGAAAAAACAAAACAAAACAAAACAGGATTGTGCAAATGAATGCATTATACTTTGTAAAAAGTTATGAGCTATGAAGTGATTTTTAAAAAAGGATCCGAGGGTCTAAAAGCTAAGCAAATGAAGTAGAGGGAAGCAACAACAATACTAAGGTGTGTGCTATTTGTTGTGTCTTCTTGACATAAATATAGCAAAGGACAGAATAAAGACATTAAAAAATTGAGAGAATGTAAAAGTCATGAATAATATAATACAGAATACTATGTGTTCTATGTGTTCATAGAGAAGTCAAAGTATAAAAGAAGATAACTTTGGAACATCAACACCAAAAACTCTTCAAGGAAGCTCTGGTAGAGAAGGTCATAGCAGCAGAAAGATATTTTTATGGAAATTGTCCTTCATATTAATTAGCCGTCTATGTTCTGTTGGAATCAGCAAACTTGCCGGCTAGAAAGATTCCACAGTCAAATCCAAATTTAAAATTGTGGGTGGTAGATTTCCAAATCTTATCTGCTGTCTGGCCTTTGAACATTGCTTAAAGAAAGGCTGCACAGGGTGGTGCCTGTGGCTCAAAGGAGTAGGGTGCTGACCCCATATGCTGGAGGTGGTGGGTTCAGGGACAGCCCCAGCCAAAAACTGAAAAAAAAAAAAAAAAAAAAAAGAAAGGCTGCATAGCTTGCAGTATGTCTTACACTGTTTAATAATAATAATAACAATGCCAAGAGATTAGTGAAGGAGTCCACAATGTTATTCTTCATTGAAGCAAAATATTCATGAGAGCAAATTAAAAACATCTTTTTATGTAGCTACATATAAAAATAAATTTTAAAATTTAAATATGTAGATAAAAGTAAGACTTTATCAATGTTTCAAATTCTGGGCATATTGTCTTAATGTACATCTCTCGCCTTATCCATATTCAAGAAAAAATGTTTTTAAAAAGTCTTCCAAGAATATTTGTGAGCATTTCTCATCTATATCTTTTTAAGAACATTACAGGGGTGCACATGTTTTAGTTACATGGGTTTTTTTGTACATTTTAGGTCAAAATTAAAGTGTGTCCCTGACCCAGAATGTGTGCATTATACCCACGAGGTGTGAATTAAACCAGCTCCTCATTCCTGCTTCTTACTTGACTGCCATTGAGTTTTACTTTCCTATGACGTTATCCCATGTAAATGTTGACCATCAAGTTCCATTAGTATTGAGTACATGTGGTGCTTGGTTTTCTATTCTTGTGGTACTTCACTTGGAGGAATAGTCTCCACTTCCATCCAGGTTTTTGCAAAAGAAACTAGATCACCATTTTTTTTAATGGCTGAGTAGCACTCCTGGGTACACAAATACCACATTTTATTAATCCACCCATGTATTGATGGGCATTTGGGTTATTTACACATCCTTGAAATTGTGAATTTTGCTACTATAAACATTTGAATGCAAGCATCCTTAGGGTAAAATGTTCTTTTTTCCTTTGGGTATTTACCTACTAGTGGCATTGCAGGACCGAACAGTAGGTCCACTTTTAGCTCCCTGGTGTATCTCCATGCTCCTTTCCACACATATGAGTTTGCAGTCCCACTAACAGTGTATAAGAGTTCCTTTTTCTCTGCATTTGTTCTAGCATTTGTTTTGGAAATTTTTAACAGGAACCATTGTCACTGGAGTTAGGTGATATTTCATGGTGGTTTTGGTTTGCACTTCCCTAATGATTAGAGTTGTTGAGCATTTTTTCATGTTTTCATCGCCCATTAAACTATCTTGCTTTGGAAAGTTTCTGTTCATGTCTTTTGCTCACTTTTAGTGGGATTGTTTGATCTTTTTCTTGCTGATTTTCTGGAGTTTTTTGTTTTTTCTGGTTATCAATCCTTTATCAGATGTATAGCATGCAAATATTTTCTCTGCTTCTGTGGACTGTCTGTTTACTCTGTTGACTGTGGCTTTCATTGAAACTTCAATGAATATAGATACAAAAATACTCAATTAAATCTTAGTAAACCAAGTTCAGTTTCACGTCAAATAAACAATTCATCATGACCAAGTGGACTTCATCCCAGAGATGCAAGGATGGTCAACATATGAAAATCTATAAATGAAATCTGTAATATAAATAGATGCAAAAACAAGACCTGTATGATCCTTTCAGTAGATGCAGGAAAAACATTTGACAAGATTCTGCACTATTTATGACAAGAATGCTCAACAAAATAGGCATAACTATTAAGACTTACCTCAAATAATAAGATCGCCCACTATCTCCACTTCTTTTCAACATAGTGCTGGAAGTCCTAGTCTGCATAATCAGGCAAAAGAAGGAAGTCAAGAGTAACCAAATGGGAAAGAACATGTTATCTTTTGCAGATGAAATGATTTTATATCTAGAAATTTCCAAGGAGCCATCTAAGAGATTACTGGAATTCACAAATCAATCCAGTAAAGCTCAGGCTACAAAAATAATTGCACACAGATCATTAGCTTTCACATATGCCCAAAACAGTCAAGCTGAGAATCAAACAAAATGTGTAATACTTTTCTCAGTAGCTACAAAGAAAACAAAATATCTAAGAATATATTTAACCAAGAAAATGAAAGACCTATATAGGAAAAACATTGAAACACTGAGGAAGGACAATACAGAGGGTATTAAACAGATGGAAACACATTCACGCTTATGGGTCAGCAGAATCAACTTTGTTAAAATGGTTGTACTACGCAAAGTGAATTATAGGCTTAATGCACTCCCAGTAAAATACCACTACCATTTTTCATATATCTAAAAAATACAGTTCTATGTTTCATATGGAACTAGACAAGACCTGGAATAGCCCGTGTAACCTTATTTAATAAGAACAAAGGGGCAGGCATCACTTTATCAGACTTTAAGCTATATTGGAAGGCTATTGTAAACCAAAACAGAATGTCTGGGAACAAAATAGAAACATAGTTCTATGGATCAGAACAGAGAGCCCGGAGAACCCAGAGAAACCATCCTCATATTCCCATCTGATTTCTGGCAAAGCAGATAAAAACATACACTAAGAAAAAGAATCCCTATTTAATAAATGGTGCTGGAAACCTGGATAGCCACATGTAAAAGATTGAAACAGAATTCCCACCTCTCACCACTTACAAAAATTAACTCACAATGGATATAAGACTTAAACCTAAAGCAGGAAACTGTAAGAATTCTAGATAAACTATTGGAAAAACTCTTACAGATATTGGCTTTAGGAAAGAAGTTATGCAGAAAACCTGATAAGCAATCATAGTAATAACAAAAATAAGGAAGCAGGACCTGATCAAACCTCTTGGATATTTTGGTGATTCAGGTGCATCAGCAGTCTGGGCTGCAGGCAGGCTTGGTGTCCAAATCCTTTAATGAACCAAACATTTGCCAAGACGTGGCAAAAAAACCATTATTTTGTGAGAAAAGAGAAAAACATAAACATTGATTTTGGTCCTGTGTCAGGCTCTGTGCCTCATTGTTAACAAATATTAATTTAATCTGTCTTTTTATTTCCTACTTTATTCTTTCCCTAAGTATTTGTATTAAACCATTTATATTCTACATACTTTTCTCTGTTATGATGTCTTCATTTTCCTTTTCACCATCAAGGATCCACTATTTATTTTAGAAACACTTATTTAGCAATGACATACACATGTACACTTACAGTGACAGACCCCATAAGTAGTTGTACTGTAAAGATAGTCCTTCGCTTAATCCTCATCTGTATTCTAAGAGGAATTAGATGGAGGACAATACTAAGGGACAGAATTGTTTATTAACTTGTCTGTTGTCACTTAACAAGCAAGTGGCAGATTCAGAATTCAAGCTCACGCCAGTGATCTGGTTACAGATGGGACTCTTGTGTGTAATACTATGATGTGCAGGGCAAGAGACTCTATGAGAGAGAGAATTCGAGGACCTCCGTTTATTAATTAGAAAACTCTTTCTTGGTTTTAATAAAACCCACCTTCTGATAAGGTAATCTCAACAAGATCTGTTCCATTATTCAGGTATGTTGAACTTAGCCTACATCTCCTAAATCTCCTAGATTGCCAAAGATTTCTTTCATAACAAAATTATACATTTTCACTGATAATATTTGAAAAATAACAAGGTGGAGAAGTGTCTTGCCAAGTGATTTACCAATACATCTTAATAATAACATATTTTAGTCTTTCCCAGATCATCCACAATTTATTTTACAAGGTTTCAGTTAGCAACTACACACACACACACACACACACACACTGTGACGGGCACCGTGCATAGCTGGAGTGTACAGATACTACTCCCCTCAATCCTTATGGTGTTCTATGAGGTAGGAATTAACATTATTCCCTTTTTATGGAGGCAATTACAAAGAGTCAGTAACAATCAAAGTAATTTACTTTTGTAAATTACAAAAATTAAAAAAAATTTTTTTAATCAAATGTTATGAGACAGAAAAGGAAAAAGAAAAAAAAAAAGGAGTGCTCCCCTTTCCACCTCCCCCACCCCAACCCATCGGGTTCAGTCAGTGTGACTAGTTCTTCTTGGTGCTTATACTAAATTATAACTTATTGGGACCCAGTTTCCTTGTAGTCTAGCATTGCTGGCTGTCGGCTGTTTCTTACAGAGGAAGTGATCAGCTTTATCCATCAATTTATATGTCAGCTGTGCTTGTTAACAGCCCTCTGAGATCAGACTCACCCTTCTACTCTCATTTGTGTCTTTCTGTGGCAGACCGTGTGAGTTTCACGTCCCCACATCTGCCCTCTCCTTGTTCTTTGCTCACCAACTTGCTAACCTCAGTTTTGGTCAGGTTGTAAAAGCGTGCAGCTCTCTGGGAATCCTGCTCCATCTAAGCCATCACAACAGCCCTATTTGCCATGCTCTTTGCCACACTTACTATTATATTTCAGGGAATAAAAGTCAAATGCTAAAAGTATGGAATGAAAACTTTACCTCTTTGTCTTAAAACAGCTCTTCTTATGTATGCAGATCCTCTTTTTGATCTGTGTACATGAATCAAATGCTATTTGTTTTCGCTCAAGTTGATAGATGACTTTAGGTGGTACCAAAAGCATTCATTATCACTTCTTCAGGAAAACCCAAGCGCTGGACACGACACCATTTTCCTCAAAAGTGTCTCATTGGAGAAGGAACATTTTCAATTTTTTTTTTTTTTTTTTTGAGACGGAGCCTCAAGCTGTCCCCCCTGGGCAGAGTGCCATGGCATCACGCTCACAGCAACCTCCAACTCCTGGGCTCAAGTGAGTCTCCTGCCTCAGCCTCCCAAGTAGCTGGGACTACAGGCGCTCGCCACAATGCCCGGCCATTTTTTGGTTGCAGCCGTCATTGTTGTTTGGCGGCCTGGGCTGGGGATTTGAACCCGCCACCTTAGGTGTATGTGGCTGGCGCCTTAGCCGCTTGAGCCACAGGCACCAAGCCAGAGAAGGAACATTTTCACTCTTAAACTATTTTGTTTTTTCTAAGGGTCAGGTTTGGGTAACATTCAAGACCAAAGTACTACTCAAGGCACATTTGCTCTTACAGCGTGTTTTTGTTACATCATTCTCCCCTTTAATTAAAACATGTTTGGGGATTTATACTTGATCATGATGTTGGCAAATAAATGTGCTTATGCAGAGATTTTCAAATCAGGAAAGTATTTTTCTATTATTTAATTATTCCCATTTCTTCATTCAAATGCCTTAAGATTTTTGTTTTAATTTCAATAGATTTAGATTTACAGTGTTTTTTCGTTAAATGAATGAATTGTATAGTATCCATGAATTAATGGATGAAGCTGATCACTTCCTCTGTAAGTGATGGGTACCCATGGCTTACCGGGTACCCATCACCAGAATAGTAATAAATAATAAGTAGATTTTTATCCTCGTCTACCTCTCACTCTTGCCCCTCTTAGTTTTCAAAGTCCATTACACTAGTTTATGACCATATATACCCCTCATTCAGTTCCCACTCCTAAGGGAAAATGTGGCTTTTTTCTTTTCCATTTCCAAGATACTTCATTTCGCCCTTAGGATAAAGATCGCATGTTCCATCCAAGTTGCTGCAACAGACATTTCATTTGTATTTATGGCTAAGAAGTACTCCATGGAGTGAGCGAGTGCGTATCAAGATACATCGGTCTCCTTATGTGCTTATCAATTGATGGGCACTGTTTCCTTATGTGCTTATCAATTGATGGGCACTCTTACTGATTCCATATCTTTGCATTGCGAGTTGAGTTGTGATAAACATTCAGATACTGGTTTTATGTGTGTGTGTGCTTTGTTGTTGTTGTTGTTGTTTGTCTTTTTTGTTTTTTAATAAAAAGTTTTATTTTCCTTTGGGTTGATACCCAACCCAAGCAGTGGGATTACTTGATTAAATGCTAATTTTTGGCTAAAAGGAGTAGGGCGCTGGCCCCGTATGCCAGAGGTGGCGGGTTCAAGCCCAGCCACGGCAAAAACTGCAAAAAAAAATGCCAATTTTACTTTTATCTGTCTGAGGAATCTTCATACTGTTTCCCATAGAGGTTTTATCTAGGGTGTGAGTAATCATTTAAACTATCAATAAAAGAATAATGTAGAACTTCCTCCAAACAGAAAATCAATGTGGCATATGGCATATGATTATTCACTAGCTCTGGTAGACATTTAGCAGTGGCTTCACTTATGGCCCCCATTTTTTTTGTTTTTTGTGACAGAGTTTCACTATGTCACCCTGGGTAGAGAGCTGTGGCATTACAGCTCACAGCAAACTCAAACTCCTGGGCTTTAGCGATTCTTTTACCTCAGCCTCCCAAGTAGCTGGGACTACAGGCACCTGCCACAATGCCTAGCTATATTTTTGTGGTTGTTGTGATTGTTATTTAGCAGGCCCTGGCCAGGTTTGAACCCACCAGCCCCGGTGCATGTGGCTGGTGCTCTAAGCACTGAACAACATGTGCTGAGCAGGTAATCTCCAATTTTAATAGTCCATTTTTAAAAATTCACTAAAAAACATACATTTCAAAAAGATTGACACTAATGCAGAGGAAAGTGCATGGGTGCAAAGACATATCAACCTATAACAAACTTAATGGGATCATTTGTGAGCAGGACGTATAGGTACACATGCATATATTTAATTACTTGGATTAATCTTCTGGTGAACAAAAACCTCCATCTTGCTCCTCCCTACATCAATTAATTGCTTAATGTAAATAGAGTTTTAGTTCACCTCTTTTCAAACATTTTGGTCCTAGACAAAACCCAAAATTACCAAAAACATTTTTTTTTTGTCCTTTAGGTAACTTTATGATGCTTGATCAAAAATCTAAGTT
The DNA here is from genome assembly GCF_000181295.1 of Otolemur garnettii. Classification (NCBI taxonomy): domain Eukaryota; kingdom Metazoa; phylum Chordata; class Mammalia; order Primates; family Galagidae; genus Otolemur; species Otolemur garnettii. Next base: position 17,030,281 of record NW_003852404.1, on the reverse strand, counting down.
CACCTATTTAGGCTGTAGAACACGCACGGGGGAAGGTGCTGACCTAGAAGGAAGCTTCATTTCTACACCGATAGCTTTATGCTTTACCACCTTGGCTGTGGTTGACAGTCACACTTGGGCATTTTGGGTTTGTCCAGCTGGCATGGCAATCTTCATTCAGAGCCGTCTCTGTTGGCATCATCAAATATGCACGTTATATCAAATGAAAGGTAAGCAGAATTGCCACAGTCTATCACTCCCTTTGCTAGTGAGATAAAACAAACTGGTAGATGGACAGTATCAGCCTTACACAAATTTGAGTCAAAGTTCCCCAGTTATTTCAAGGACACAAGTGATCACAAAGCACAGGCCCAGCAAGGACAGGGCTGGGGCTACCAGGGTTGCTCCAACAGTCTTTTCTTGCTGCATCAAGATGAAGTCTTGTCCACAATACATGAGATCTATCATAATGTGTGCAGCTATGTATGTATATGCACAGCAGAGTTCTTTTGGCTTTGAAATACCTCCATTTTATTATTTTAAATTATATAGCTTTCATTACACTTTCTGGGTAATACACTCCATAGATTTATAAATAATGGATTTGTTTTTCCTGTACAGTCCTGGAAAAGATAAATTCTACTAAAACTGATTAATAAGAAGGTACTTTTAATCTAGAAGCACCATTAGTTCATTTGTTCTTAGAAATAAGAAAATTGTACTGGGTGCATTGGCTGATGCCTATAATCCCAGACTTTGGGAGGCCCAGGCAGGTGGATCACCGGTGCTCAGGAATTTGAGATTAGCCTGAGGAAGAGCAAGACCCTGTTTCTACTAAAAACATAAAAACTAGTTGAGCATCCAGGTGGTAGCCTATAGTACCAGCTACTCAGGAGGCTGAGCCAAGAGAATTGCTTGAACTCAAAAGTTTGAAGTTGCTGTGACTTATGATACCATGCACTCTACCACAGTGGAAAGAATGACTCTGTCTCCAAAAAAAAAAAATTATTCAGATCACCTTCTTTCTTTGCTGCAGAGTCTCCCAGAAAAGAGAGAGAACGGATGGTGTTCTCACTGCATCAGCTTATAGAATAGAAATTTGTGCTCTATCCAGGCTCGAAAGCCTCATCAGCCAGCCTAGGCCAAGGATTTGACTGCATTTATCCTGGTACATTTTAGATTATGACAGAGATCCTGTGCACTTCAACTTGCTGAATTTGACTTAGCTTGACATATTTCTCAAAATGCTCTGTCAGCTGTATGATGTAAAATTTTCTTAGGGTCTTATTTCCTAGATTCTATTCTATTTTCCACTGAATGTTCAGACTTTTTCCTCTGCTTATTTTCTTTGTCTCTTCAAAGACAACAGAGAGAATAAACATACCGACTCAGTACATCTTAAATGGCAAGTGCACTTTGTTTTTTTATTCTATACATTGCCTACTCCCTTTTTTGTTGTTTAAAAAGAAAATTTTCCCAAAATACACTTGACTTGTGTCAACCTATGAGGGAACCTGAGCCTGAGTTGAATAACTTGAAAATTTAATTAAAATTAATTTATCATATGTATAAAATCGTGTAACTGCAACTTCCATATAATTATACAAATGTTTCCACTTTAGAAAACACAGGATTTATCTACACAATCAACAATGCATATTGGAGCCTCTTAACTTTTCATTTTCTGAATGTTGGATTAATACACTTTTCAATTCTTCTTTGCCACTTTCACAGACTGGATTTCTACAACGCAAAGATACATAATTTACTCTACTTAAGGTGTGTGTCAATGATTTCACTCTGCTTTTAGGGAAATAAGTAAATTGTTGTTTGCTCCACTTTTTCTTCCTACTTGGGGCTCTCTTATTTATCCTCTAAGACATCATATAACAGTTCTCTCCTCTGATAGGACTTCTTTGAATTTTTCTATTAATTAGAGACAATAAGTCTTCAGCACTCTTCTGATTGAATTATCTAATATTTAGTAGCCTCATAAAAATAAAGTAATCTTACTTCTGTGTCATGTTAAGGGTTGAATTTTGTTTCCCCAAATTGATATGTTGAAGTATAAATTCCCAGTACCTCAAAATGTGGACTTGATTTGGAAATAGGATCATTACAGGTGTAACTAAGCGGAGGCTGTAATGGAGTAAGGTGGGTTCCTAATCCGAGGTGACTGGGGTCTTTATGAGAACGATGTCCATGTGAAGACACAGGGACACAGGAAGAATGGTATGTGCAGGTGGAGACAGAGACTGGACTTATGCACCCACAAACCAAGGAGTATTTATGGCTACAAGAAGCTGGAAGAATAAAGGCAGGCTTCTTCCCTACAGACATTGGAAAGAGAACAGCTAGGTCCACATCTCTATTTTTGACTTTTAGCCTCCAAACCAGGCTGAGAATAATTTTTTATTGTCTCTATTGCTGGTGATACTTTGTTAAGGCAACCCTACGAAATGGATACATGTCATGAGATCTTAGGTTTAATGGGAAATAGTCAACTTCTTTTATGGTTAATACTCAACAATCACTATTTTTTTTTTCTCTCAGAAAAAAAGTTGACACTAATTACTTATGACGATTAACATCTTTTGTGAAGTAAGCCACACAAAGATTTCTGTGTACCTTTCTCAGAAAGATGAAGTTTTTATTATGGCAACAAATTGAACATGTAATACTTAAAATAGCTTAAAATCCTAGTTCAGAAAGTGTGGGTTTACTCTTTTAATGTTAATACAAACAAGCAGCCTGTATTCTCCCACTGGACAAACCTTAAGTGGAGCAATGCAGTAACCGCTAAGTTTTTAAAGCATTCTAACTCCATAAAAGATGGAGAGGAGTTGCCTAATCCACGCTGACTGACAGACAAGACAGAGATTTCAGGAACAGTAAGTTGAAGTTAATTTTGTGCTACTCACATGCTGTGAAAGTCTTGTGTTGAGAAAAAAGGAGGAGTAGAAAATTTTGATTAGAGTTCTGGAATTTCTCCCTCACTATTTATCTCAGAAATGACAAAAGTTTATGTATACCCTCCACAAAAGTAATAGTCATCTCAGATTTTGGTAAGAGCCAATCGTATTCAGATGCACCTTCTATAAATTGGTATTAGCTTTATATATTTTCATGAAATGTGATGATTAGTAATGAGTTTTCCAGAGATACTATAATTAACATTTCTCTCACTGCAAAAAGCTGAAAAACCTCTGTCCTCATTCAGTGTTCAGGAATTTCTCCATCAGCCTAGCTCATAGCAACATCTAACTCCTGGGTTCAAGAGATCTCCTGCCTCAGCCAACCAAGTAGTTGGGACGACAGATGCCCACCACAGTACCCAAGCTAAGTTTTCTACTTTTAGTAGAGATGGGGGCCTCACTCTGGCTCAGGCTTGTCTCCAACTCCTGAGCTCAAGGGATCCTCCTGCCTCAGCCTTCCAGCGTGTAGGATGATGGGCATGAGCCACCCTGCCCTGTCTTTAAATGTAATCATTTAAAAAACACAATCTGACAATGGTATACTCACTCTGGAAAGCTGCTGTTGCCAATTTCGAGGACTAGACTTAAGGGGCAGCTAGTTCTTCCACATGGATCCACTTTCTCTATTAGGCGGTGCTGCTCTATGGAGCAACATGGAATTTACCTGCCCCTTATCATTTGTTTCATATGAAATGGTTTCAGGTAGTTTATTTTGGTTAGTTTCAACTTCTAAAAAGAAGTTTTCGGATCCAGCTACCTCAAAGAAAGGAAGATTCACCATCATCTATATCTACAACTGTATCTATGTTGCATTTATTACTATATAAATCTCTATACTTATTCCTGTATCTCGGCCTAATCTCTATCTCTACAAACGTGAATATATGTACATACACACACACATATACACACACATAAGTACATATATACATAATATTGGTTTTTAGTTTTATTATAATATTTAATTATACATAGTAGACTCAAAGAGCTAAGTATCCATTTTAGTCTCTTCTTCTGTAAGTTTTAAGATATTCTTTCTTTAGTCAATTCAATACTCCTTTTTCTCAGAGAAGATAACAGAAGCAAACAAAAGCAATCCTTCCCTCAGGGTGGTGATAGCCATCTACATAAACAGTTATAAATCTGCTATATTTATAGAGCTAGTTGTAAAGCAATATTTGAGTCTTGGATTACCACTGTACAGAAATATTACTACTTTATAAACTTTTAAAAATATTACATTCTGGGGTGGCACTTGTGGCTCAAAAGGGTAGGGTGCTGGCCCCATAAACCAGAGGTGGCAGGTTCAAACCCAGCTCTGTCCCCCCCCCCAAAAAAATTACATTCTAATAATCTCTTAGTTTAATTCTTCTGAATAGGATGTATATATTAGGCATGTTATTTGATGAACATCTTAATCCAATGATTTAGAAATATTTGAATTGAGCATTAAGTATATAAAATAAAGAGTGTTATTAAGAGGCACTACTAGTCACTTTTTAAATAAATTCATCTCAAAACTCATTTACCTATTGTTCATTAATTAAAGATGATATATAAGCTATATTATTATAATTCAGTTAGATCAATGGAGAATATACGTACATATTCTTAGTAGAACTTATTTCCAAAGCACCTTAAAATTAAAAAATGTATATATTTTCTAAATTTTTAGCACCATCAATGTTCCTTGAAGGAAACATTCTTTGGAGGAAGCAAACTCTACCTTGTTTTTATAACCCATCATTTTATTATATTTTCCTCAAATAAAAATAAAAATGAGACAGTTTAAGGAACAAGGTAACATTATTAATTCCTCTCTATATAATCCCCTATCCTATCAAATGGTCAAATTAAAAGACGTATTTTAAAATATGGTTGTAGTATTGTAAGTAACAATAATGAACCTTGCTTCACATTTGCATGGTGTTGTCTACTTTCTCTCTCAAAGCCCCTTCACACCATTTCACACTGTATATGACTGCCAATCATATAAACACTACTGGTCCTCCTGAGTCACAGAAGAAAAATCAATAGAACAACAAACACCCCCAAACAAATCACAATTTGATTTCATTACATGCAAAATGTGTATGCATGTATGTATGTATTTATTGATCTGCAAATTTTAAAGCTGAAAACTTTTGTGTCAGGCAAGGCTGCACATCAATTTATATTTCTCTTTGAAGCCACCATTTAATGAAAATTGAAATTTCACTATAGGGAGAACCCTGAACTAGATTTAATTAAGCGCTTCAAATAATCCTAAAAGGATGCTTTAATGCCATGGTGTAGAACATCCATTTGTTTTTCTGAAAATGATGAAGCCCAGTAGTCTATCTGGGTTTTCTTTAAAATCTTTTAATTAATCTGTGCTGTTAATTCTTTCTTATAAATCTTCTTTCTTATGTTAAACAATGCTGAAAACAATCAGCTCTAAAAGTCAATTCTCCTTTTTTATCTAATTCCAGATAGAATCTCTTATATGATCCTCAGGAATTACTGCTGGCCATTTGAGATTTACACATACTCATCTCTGCGTTTTGCTGTTACAGATTTACCCATGGAAAATGACCTTTTTTGTTATAATGCTTTGAATTTATATAGTTCATTACATTTATAAATTTCAATTAATTCTGCTAATACCTTCATGTTAAAGGAGTGATAATTTCTATGATTATATTATAGATGAAAAAGCTTTAGTTTAGAGATCTAAAGATTCACCCGGGTATAGGGGACAGTTAGTTGATGATAGCAAGGCAGGATACCTGATTCTTAAGCAGTTTTTATTCTTTACTTGAACCAGTCTTCACCAAGTGTGTAAATGAAGTTTCAGAGAAATGTCAAGATAAAACTAATAAATGAGTTTTTAATTTTAATATAAAACATTCAAGTATCATGGTAATCAGGATACAAAGTACACAGCCTAGAACTTTCTTTTTTTTTTTTTTTCAGTTTTTGGCCAGGACTGGGTTTGAACCCACCACCTCCAGTATGTGGGGCCACTGCCCTACTCTTTTGAGCCACAGGAGCTGCCCTATAGCCCAGAACTTTTATGCTAACTGCATTATGTTTTCAATTTAAAGAACACTCATCATCTTTTCTTAGATAAATATCTTTTTGAAAAAAGAGTGTTATGTCTACACACTAGAGCTTACAAAGCATGATAATCAAAGTTACAACAATCAGTGACAGAAAGAATGTTAAGGAGGGGTGTATATTAAATTGGACTTATAGATGGTCAAGAAAAGACTAGTTAGATTTAGAGGCAGAAAATTTTCTAGGAGGGACTAGATATCATCTTTAGGGCTCTTATTGAAATGTATTCTTAGTAAATATCAGTTCAGAGAGATTTATTCAAAGTTAGAAATTACTTAAAAACAGAGACTAGACGTCTTCCATTGTGACTTGAAAGGCACAGAATATTTTCAGGAGGGACACTTGTGAAGGTGGCAGGGCTACTGTGAACAAATTCTATAATTACAGATCAGCATGGGATCAATGGAGTCCTCAGCACAGTGCTCAGGGAAAGTTATGGACCAGGGAGGTGAAACTTTTCATGTTGGAAGGCTACATTAATTTGGCTATAATCAAATAAGGCTACTTTAAAGAAACTTCAATGTGTATACTTTAAAATGTGCATAATTTTATAAAAATTCTAACTACTGTGTACTTAATCATTACAAAAAATAAAAACTGTTAATTTTAAAGTTAACTACGCTTTTATTGACTTTGTGTATCTTCTTTTTGTTGGAAAGCATTTGAATATTTCATCCAGAGTTTCAGTTGATCTTCTAAATGGATATCAATCATTGTTGACCGTAAGGTCACAGGTTAATTTAGGTTAGGAAGGAAAATGTAGATTTGCAATAATAAAGTGGTTGAAAAGCAAGCAAGTATTTTGTTAGGTACGCTGCCAAACATGTGGGTAACTATATTCTTCCATATTTCAATTGGATCTTTCTTAGCATCAAATGATGACTTTACGTTGTCACCAGCTTTTCTTTAGGAGCCTTGGTGACATTAACTAGGTGAGGCTGAAGTGTTAATGTGAGTGTGATGCTATGATTTTCAAAGTCAGCAAACCTTTCATTGTAGTCCCAGTTAATAGGTCTGTAACAGCCGCTTATTCTTCAAATTATTTGCATATGTCATCCTGCACATCAGTGACCTTTGCTAACTGGGGATAGTGTTCATCAAAATTTTCCTTTAGAAGGAGGAAGTATTTTTTAAAAGATAAATGTTTTCAAAATGCTTAGACTTTTTGCCACATATCACATATAGATGTAGTTTTCCCTTGCAAAGAAATATTCAAGTTGTTTTATTTGACATGATATCACACAGACATGCTACATTCCTACAAAATTATTTTTTCAAGAATTAACATTGCTGATTCTGTTCTTCATAAAATTTAACTATCTGTTCTTACAGAGATAAAATTTTGGCCAACACCTGTCCTAACACTAGCCAACACACTTAGAATGATATGGCAAATCCACACTGAATAGCTCATTGTTCCACGTTAGCATGTTATAAAACTGATGATACTGTGTTGCATTTGTACAAATATAGTTAATGATACTTACAACTTGCTTCAAAGTGTCATTTAAAATAGCAGCTTTAGTATAGAGGTTTTGGGGGATATAATGAAAAAAACTGAGAGCCTCTGGGTATGTTAATCCTTTTTTTATTTTTAACTTGTGTAATAAACCCTTCATGTTTTCCTGTCATGGAAGGGGCACCATCTGCACATACATACACTCAACTCAATTTACCAAATTCAGTCCAACTTCATAACATTTATTTTTAAAGTGGTTTAAGTTATCTATTCTTGTGTTCTGTTTGCAAGAACACACAAAGCGGCTTAGCGCCTATAGCTCAACCGGCTAAGGCACCAGCCACGTACACCTAAGGTGGCAGGTTCGAGTCCCCAGCCCGGACCTGCCAAACAACAATGACGGCTGCAACCAAAAAAATAGCCGGGCGTTGTGGCGGGCACCTGTGGTCCCAGCTACTTGCGAGGCGGAGGCAGGAGACTCGCTTGAGCCCAGGAGTTGGAGGTTGCTGTGAGCTGTAATGCCATGGCACTCTACCCAGGGGAACAGCTTGAGGCTCTGTCTCAAAAAATAAATAAATAAATAAAAAGAACACACAAAGCAAGTAACTCTTATTAGCAAAGAAAATCTTCTGTTATGACCCTAATGAAGTATAAAATCTGTGTCCAGGCAGTAGTATCAGTTGATTCATCCAAAGTGATTGAATTATATCTTTTTCTTCTGAAGCATTGTATGAAGTTGCTCTGTTAAGTTGAAGGCCATTTCATGCTACCAATCAGTGATGGTTTTCCTTGAGAGAGGTAATTGTTTATACTTTGAAATGTTATTGGGGCTTAAGTATCCTACAAGTTTGACAATGCATTCTTTAAAAATTTCTATGTCACTGAATAGCTACCTTTCCCTCCTGAGTATATAAGCTATATTCCTTGTAGAAGTTGCTTCAGCAGCATTATTTCCAGGTTTTATTTCTGCTTGAAAGAATTTTCTTTGCTTTTGCTTGTTTTAAAATTACTGCAATATAACCTTTCATGCCTCTCCCTCTAATTTAAAATATGTGAAGGCCTTATGAGTGCTATAATGCTGATGAACATTGAACTTCTTTAATGTTGATGTCATGATCAACAATTGCAACAATCAATAAAGCAGGCAAATCTCCTTATCTTTAGCAGAAACAAGATAATTTTGCACTTTCCAATCCTCCCTAAAAGATGTCTTCTTCTTTCAGTGTTCTTTTGGTCTTCTTTGACATGATGGGCCGTTAAGCTGAAAGAGCTAAAAAATAATGTGGAGCTGTGCAACTATTCACCAATCCACTTCAGATAGGAACACAGTGTGCCACTATCAGCAGCTGGTAATAGACTGGCATGCTGGATCCCTAGGGATCTCACCCACAAGCCTTGTGCAGTAGTGGTGTCAGTCAGTCAGGGGAAGTCAGAGCTAAATCATGAGCATAGGAAGCTGTCAGTTTTGCTCTTATGGCTACTGATATTCTAATTGTGCTGGTCAATCTGGGAGGATTATTTTGTGGAAATATTTTATGCTTTGGCATTCTAAATATCTTCATTTTAAAAGTAAAATAAAAATGCAAAGGTCATACAAAAATGTAGTAATGAAAATAAGGTTTGTACTCTAAAAATTGGATTCAGCCAAAAAGTTACACTTAAGGACCTAGAAGCCCATATTTTTCCCCACCCCATTATAGGCTGGTATTATCTATGTGGAAATTAGATTAAAAAACCCAGCAGTGATGTATGTTTTCATAAGGGTCAATAAAAAGAGTTTATGTAACCTGAGACAAGAAAGCCCTGAGCTCATAAGTTCTGAAACCTCCATAGCCTTGACCAATCATATTTTTAATATTTTACAGTATTCATGCATTTTGAAAAATCGTACATTTTTGAATAATTATATATTTACCAACTAAATGTGCCATGTTAAATTCTTATATTTACCTATTCATATAAATAAATTATCATAGCATATTTAAGTAATAGACTGTTGCCGTAAGGGTCTCATGGAAAAGTGATGTTGTGGAGAATAAGCATGCTTATTGAAATTGTGTTTTAAATAAAGGTGACCATCTGCTCGCTCAGGCACAATGGCGAGTCTTCTTTATTTGCTGTTGGTATAGGGAATCTTGTGCATGCACACTATATAGCAATGACCTCATCAACATTCATTACAATCCCTCTGCACATGCGCATTGGACATCAATGACTTCATTAATCCATTTAAACATCTTATGACCACCCGCCCTGTAAATAGCTCCTCTCTGGTAATCAGATAATCCACCCAACATACACCTGTAAACATAACCCTTTCAACATAACCTGGTTTAACATAACTTAATGAAGAACATGTTGTCAGTTATTACTTTCTTTGTTCTTATCTGATGAAGCCTGAGGCTATGGGGGAAAGAGACAATTTGAATGTCTGTTCTACTGACCATGCCATTTGGAGGCAGTTACTTTGAATCTTTAAGAAAATCATAGAGAAACTTCTTGGGCATACAGGAGTTTGTGTGCAAACCTCTGCTCCCACGTCGGCCTTAAGTCAGGAGGATTTTGCTGGAGTCTTTTATAAGGAATTCTCAGGCTGGACTTCTCAAAAGCCTTTCATGAGCCCAAGTTTCATCTGTGCCATTCGATACCTGTAGGTATTGGGTCCCCTAGCACATTACTATTCCCGGACTGTCAGCAAGTGACCTTTGTCACTTACCACAGATCAGGAAAGGTTACTGGTAGGTATCAGGCCAGTATTCCAAAGGGCTTTTTCATTAGCCTTATAAAGTCAACCTTAATTCCTTAATGCAGTCTGAAAATGCTATTCCAGCCAAAGCCTTGGTCATGTTAGGCCCGCAACTAACCTGGCCATATGGGATTCTGCCTCAGTTTCTCACAAGTGTGCCTGGACAAAGTCTTTTCACTGCTCTCTCTCAAAGGGCATTTTTGGCTAGAGGCATATAGACGTTTCACCTATAATAGACATTCATTGTAATATGTTTATTATATTATTTAAAATATGAATAAAAGGAACTTAGTATAATATGGTGATTTTTAAAAATGTAACTTTTTTCTACTTAAAGAACAATTACTTTAATGTTATAGACTAATAAACCCCCTGACTAAAAGCAATAGATCAGATAAAGGAATTTGAAGATTTGAATAGTTAGGAAAGCCTTGTAAGAAAGCATGATTACAGAAGTTGTCAACTTTAAGACTCATTAACTTTATTAATCCTCTTTTCTGATGAGCTTCATTATTTCCTACTCATTTTCCCCTCCCCTACTTGCATTCTTACTTTACTGAAACTTTCTTTTTTTTATACATTAATGCATTTATGTGGGTCATCAAACTGGTTACCATAGCCTCCACCTCACTTACTTAATGATTGTGCCTTCACCTCACTTGCTTAATGACATTTATACTCTAATCTTAATAGATTTAACATGTACCCCTGCAATATACACCATAGGTGAGGTCCCACCAATTATCCTCCCTCCCCTACACTCTCCCCTCCCCCCGCCCTCCTCGTCCCTCCTTCATCCTGGACTAGAGTTGTGTTCTATTTCTCATATGAAAGTGTGAGTGATTACATATTGGTTTCATAATAGTACTGAGTACTATTGGATAGTATATTGGATACTTTTTCTTCCATTCTTAAGACACTTTCCTAAGAGGAATATGTTCCAGCTCCAACCATGTAAACATAAAAGAGGTAAAGTCTACATCTTTTTTAAGGCTGCATAATATTCCATGGTGTACATATACCACAATTTTTAACCCATTTATGGGTTGATGGACACTTGGGCTCCTTCCATGACTTGGCAATTATGAATTGGGCTGCAATAAACATTCTGGTGTAAATATCTTTGTTTTAAAGTCCTTTTTATTGTTAAAATTCTTACCTTTCCAATAATATAATATTAATTTTAATATAAAATAATTCTTTTTTCTTAGTTATCTTTAGTCTTATTTTGATTATTGTTATTAAACATACTGCAGCTGCAGAGGCCACTTCCTCGCTCTTGAGGACAGAAGGCTGAAGAACCTGCCTGAGACTCCAACAACAGTGGGGGACATTTTGGTGAGCCAGCCAGGAGAGTGTCCCATCTCCACATGTCTGTGGTAAGTCATAACAGACTCCTGTTGCTTGCTTTCTTGTCCATTCTTTTAAGTCTTTGGAAAACAGGAAAGTACTCTTCCAGTGAAAGTGCCTAAGGGTTTACCTCTAAGCCCCAAGCCTAAGTCATAAACCCATCCTACCACCACTCGTAAGTTGTAAATCCCTCCTCTCCCCTCCATCATGGCAGGAGTGACTAGAATCATTTTCTTCCTCACCTTACTATCTCCTTTCATTCCTTTAACAATTTTCTCCACCTCTTTTCACCCCACCTTACCTCATGTTTGACCCAAGAAGGCCTATTTTTTATTGGTGGAAACAAAACATATTTTTGCCTACCCAGACTGGTGTATGGATTTTTACTTCAGGACCATTACTATATATTCTAAAAGAAGGAAGAAAAAGGTAAAGTGTCTTCCTATTCTCTTTCTGTTGTTAAATCAAAAATAATGTTCTTGAGGTTAATTTCTGAAGTTATCACATAACAATTACTTATCTTTTGTCAAAGTGAACTTTTCTGTACTTTAGCTTCTTCTATTGATGGGGATGGATACTCATGAACCCCCTTCCACATGTGTTTGTACCTTTGTGACTAGAATTGAATTAATTCATGTATAGCATTTATAAGAATTCCCAGCACATTTAGCACTCAATACCTGCCATGTCTCACTCTTGTCATTTCTTTTGTGAAACCAAACTTTCAAAATTATGAGTATTTCAGCAATGAAAAATGTTCAGCCCTTCACAGTAATCCTTGAATCATTCTCAGATTATTTCATGTAAACTCCAGTTTGATATGTCTTTTCAGTGATGTGAGCTATTCTCACTGGGATTAGGTGATATCTCAGAGTGGTTTTATTTGCACCTTTATGATGATTAGGAATAATGAGCATTTTTTCATGTGGTTGTTGTCCATTCATCTTTGTTCTTCAGGGAAGCTTCTGTTCCAGTCTATTGCCCACTTATAAATTGGATTGTTTACCCTTTACTTGTTGATTAATTTGAGTTCTCTGTAGAGTTTAGCTGCAAATGCTGTTTTGGATGTGGAGAGAGGGGAACACTTTTATATTGCTGGTAATATTGCAAACTACAGCCTCTATGAAAAGAAGTGTGGCAAATCCTCAAAAAGGTAAAATTAGATCTTTCATATGATCCCACAATCCCATTACTAGGTATACGTCCAGAAGGAAAAAAATCATTTTATCACAATAACATTTGAACTAGAATGTTTATTGCAAAACAATATATAATACCTATGCCCACCAACCCAAGTGCCCATCAACCCATGAATAGATTAATGAAATGTGGTGTATATATTACAAAGGAATACTATTCTGCCATAAAAAAGATGAAGACTTCCCATCTTTTGTATTTACCTGGCTGGAGTTGAAGTATATTCTTCTTAGTAAAGTATCACAAGAATGGAAAAGCAAGTATCCAATGTACTAAATATTAGTATGAAATGAATAGAAAAATAACTACACACCCACAAGAGAGAAAAACAAACATATTCAAGTGGGGGTGGGGAGGAGGAAGGAAGATTGGTGAGCTCTCAATGTGCACAATGTCACGTTCTGAGTGAAGGGCTCAACTATAACTTGAACTTCACCTTAGAAATGCAAACAATGTAACCTAATCATTTGTACCTTCGTATTAATCTGAAAATTTAAAAAAGGAAGTGTTTTTCCCTGAGTTGGCCTAGTAAACTCACCAATATTCTCCTCAAAAACAAAAACAAAAAGCCGCAAATTCATGTAAAATAGATGAATAAGGTAGAATTAAAAATAGAAAAGAAAATACATGTATCATTTATAAGATTTAGCCCAGTTTTCATTAAAAACATCTATTGTTCACTTTTCCCTCACTTGATTATCACTTAAATCTTTTATTTTCAATTTATAGAAGCAATTGATTTTTTTAATGTTCGTTTGTATACAATGCACATTAGTTTTCAGGTTAGTGAAAAAAATCTTATCTTCATGTTATTATTGTAGGAATTATCACTTCAAATGAAACAGAAATTCACATTCCATTATTTCACAGGGTTTTTTTAATGCATACGTTTCATCTTGGGTTGTATAATGGAAAGATCTATTTTTTTTAAACTTCCTCATAGTTTTAAAGGATCAATGACTATTTGCTGTGATTCAGTTTCACATGTCTATCTCCTATGAGCCCTTAAAACTTAGAACCTAGATGCATTTTTCTCCGCTTAAGAATTATAAATCCTCTTACTTCTTTCTGTGATTATGCCATCCCTTGACAATGGTTTTGCTAAAAGATTTTCAAAAGCTGAGTCCTGGGAATAGAGGAAGGTTTCAACTTTGAATGCTATTTTCTGATCAATTGGAGCTATTTAATCCTTTCCTTTACTTGGCTGTGCTTTAGTAAATAGCTGTCAGCAAGGGAAGAAGTTCAATACCTTTGGGCCATGACCCATTTAAACTCTCCTTCTTCTGGGGAAAAAATCCACGACAGTCTTAAATGTCAGTATTCTCCTGGAATCCTCTTGTGTCAGCCCCAGGGGTTCAATTGCCATGTGTATATATAAATCCCAGCCTTTTCAAATAAAATACTGGAGGTTATTACATCTGTCAGGTGAAGCAGAGTAAATACAAGGCTGGAATGTAAAGATTTGGTTCATGTATACACTGTAAATAATAACCAAGCTGGAGAGGACTTCTATGTTTGGACCTGTATGACAAATCCTATAGTTGTGTATGATATTCATTAAAATTGCCTGATTATTTTTATCCTACTCATTTTGAAATAACCCACACTTAATTACTAGTGCAACATGATAATGCAATGTTCTATCAAACATATGCAAAATCTTGTACTACATTTTTTTTACACTGAATGTTTTCTTCTCATTTCAGATATTCTGACTTTTTTCAAAAATTTTATTATAGTGTAGTTCTTAAGTTTCTTGGGAGTTTCAACCTATGTAAAAAAGCTATTTCTTAATAAATGGACCATCATTAACATGAAAATTGTATTTCTAGTTTATCAGTCATTATGGAATTATTTTAACTGCAAGGAGTTCACAAAAAAAGGAAAGAAAAGAACAGAAAAAGCACCCTCCTCCCCAAACTATTAAATTACATATCTATGTTTATTTTAGTGGCTTGGTCATAGTTCTGTCTATCACTTAATTTTATTAAAGGTGGGACTCAAATATTAAAATGTTACAATTTTGTGTAAAACTACAACTAGATGCATTGTCCTAAATGTAGAGGCTTAGAATGAAAGTCAGTGTATGTTTTTGGATTGGTAACTCTTGGTTCCAGATATATGCAGCACTGTGGAGGTCAAGCATTGCAGAAGAGTCTTGCCAGCTTACCCGAGCTCCAGTGAGTCTTCCTTTTTACGGTTTTCTGCAATTACAAAAGATATTTCTTGCAGAGTTTGTGCTTCTTTAAACAGCTAACAGGTTTTTCTTGTTATTAAATCCACTTTTGCTCTCCTCTGTTTTCTCTACTTCCGTGGTGGAAAAGTTTCAGTTATTATATGGAAGTCTAGGATGAAAACATGATACTATCAATTTTATCTCTACTGAGTTTAGAGCCAATCACAGAAGGATAAAAACCTCCTACTTCCACTTGTTTAAGATCATCTATAATAGTGAAACTCAGGGAAGCAGAGAATATGCAGTTGTTGTCAGGAGCTGAGGATGAAAAGCAATTTGATACTTTATTTTATGCTCTTGAGATTCAGCGTTCAAAGGCTGACATGTGAGTATTGGAAATTTAATACTGAAATATTCGACCTCTAATTCTACAACAATGAAAATAATATATAAGAAACTCAATTTAATTTATAAAACTCCAAAGAGTATACTCACATTTTCTTATTTGTAATTCAGATATTCTGAAAATGATTTTCTAGAAAACTTGCCTAGGTGTTGAATGCACCATTTTTTTCCCTTTTTAATCTGATACTTTTGTATCCTCATGAGATCTTTCCTTCCATGAAAATTCAATTAATTCAGTTCTTCAAAAGAAATACTTTTTTGCCCCCCACAGCTATTTTAATGTATCTGTTAGTAAGGGTTTTGCAGAGAAACAGAGGCAATAGAATATATACGTAGACCTAGAATAGAAGTCTTATTATAGAATTGACTCATGCGACTGTGGAGGCTGAGAAGATTCATCAGACGCCAGTCTTCAAGTTAAAAAACAGGAAAGCCAGAGGTGTAATTCTGTCTGAGCCCAAGGCCTGAGAACCGGGGAAGGAAATGGTATAACTCAGTTTCAGTCTGAGGCAGAGGGCCTGAGACCAGAGGGGCTGCTGGTATAAGTCTCAGAGTGCACAGGTCCAAGAACCAGGACCTCCAGCACCCAAGGGCAGGAGAATATGGATGCTCAGCTCAAGAGAGAGAAGACTTTGCAATTCTTCTGTCTTTTTGCTTTATCTGGGCCTTCAGGGATTGGATAGTGCTTGCTTATATTGGTGAAAGTAGACCTTTTTAAATTTAGTCTACTGATTCAAACACCAATCTATCCCAGAAACACCCTCATAAACATACCCAGAAATAACATTTTGCCAGCCATCCAGTATCCCCACCCCAGTTATGTTAGTTGACACATAAATTTAACAAACACAACAGAAAAGTATATAGTTTTTATTAGGGGCACAGGAGGTGGATTAACTTTCATGTTCTGGTAAGCCTTCATTATTGTCAATGAAATTACATAATCATAGTCCTTTCTGAAAATGGGTTAGATAGGTTCTAGATATTTCCTCATTAATATTAGAGTCACATGAAAAATATATCTGCAGTTAAAAAATATCTGGGGTGCTGCAGTCCTGACCTCTACTTGCCAGATGTATCAGAACTTCAGATACTAAATCCCTATTAAAATGCTCCCCAGACCTCTGAATTATTCATTTATCAAATTTTACTTTTGAACATTTGATCTTTGTGGGAGAAATGTCTGCTCATCCTTTAGTCCTGGGCTCGGGTAGAGACGTCCTTAAGGTTCTCAGCAAGGGAGTCTGGCTTTATGTCAGATAGCAACAGCAGCAATCAGCAAGATTTGGGGAAAGGTATGTAATTATTTAACAGTATAAAAATATTTTATAAGAGAAAGAACAAAGAGTTATTATAATAGTTGTAACAGTTGAGAGTATGAACGCTAGTCTAAAAAGAAATTGGAGTGAAAATGTCTCTCTTGCATAGTATAAAACTCTAAACAAAATATTATTTGGTTTCCTTAGAATAATTACACTCTGTCTACTTGTAGATTACTAAAATGAATAAACCAATGCTCTCACAAATTATTTAAAGTAAAATGAATTCCTTGAGTAAAATTGTATGAATATAATTAACATGGGAAGCAAATCCTTTAATTAGCAAAGTCAAATAATTATTTTTCTTCAAAGAAATGAAATTACTGCAATTACTTTTTGAACAGATAATACAGAATTATTTAATAGATAATTTTGAGGTGCCCACAAGGAAGAAATTTAACTAGTGAGTAAAATATTTGCCGGGCATTCGGGGATTAACTTTCTCCTCCAGGAGATGGCTTAGAAGTTTTGCATTCATTTACAAACCCTAAAATAGAATGATTGTCCAATGTTGGAGTTTCACTGAACAACTACTTAGGCAAAGTTATTTTATGTGAGAAGTGAAGTAATTATTCACCTAGGTTTCTTAAGTTAGCAATTAAAATTATATTATTTAGAATTCACTTTAATTAAACTCATACATACAAAGCCTACTTATTTTGCCAATTACTTTTCTCAATGTTCAGGACATTTCAATTGAACTACTTCATGTATTAGGGGGAATTTGGCAGTGGAATTGAAAAGGGCTGCACAGTTTTCTAAATTGTAGTATGACATGCAAACTGCTAAATTTAGATAATCTTTTAAATATAATATGGGGAAACAGTACAAAGATTTAGCAAGTTTTTTTTACCACAAAACTAGTTAGAATGTTAATTAGAGCTGACTATTGCTCATGAATTTAAATTATAGATGAATAATTTAATATATAAGTAAGTGCTAGTAGTGCTTATCAAAGTAACCAAAGCATACACTTGGAATAAATTTAGTAGTTTTGATTTGCATACTTCAAAATCAACAGAGATTTTTTCAGAAATATCATATTTTCCTCCTTACAATGTTAATGAGTAATTGTCACAAAAGATGAGTAACTCTTTTTAAGGTAAGATACACTCTTCTACAAAATAAGTTGTATGCATATCTTGAATTAGGCAGCCAAAACCCAAATTAAAATTTTCTCTATTGAAACCCATAATTTGTAGGCAAATCCATAATTTGTGGTTAAGAAAGTGGGCATTGGAATGAGATAGATACATGTTTGAATTTATTCTTTTCCACTTACAGTCTAACCTACAGAAAGTACTTATAATCCATTTACGTTTTAATTTTTCCAATGTGAAATAGAGAGTAATTGTTAACTATTTTGTGGAGTTCTTGAAAGAATTGAGATGATTACATGTAACTTTTTGAGGACAATGTTTACCAAATGTCTTAATATATGTGGTTTGTTAGTATTATAATAACTTTCTAACAGAATTAAGCATCAGAAGTGAAAGTTAACATGTGGATAGTGTCAACCTTAGAATATTTGAGGGCTTCTTATTAATTAGGCTGGAAAGAATATGGCAACGCATACCTTTCTCCCTTACTCCACCTCCCTGGAGAGAAATAAAGCTGTTCCCGGAGCATGCACACTTAGGCAGGGTTTTCTGTCTCCCCTTAATTTTGTTGATCAAACCATGAGAGCTGTAAATTTGGAGAGAAGGGCTTTATTTCTCAAGAGTTACAGCCTACAAGTCTGTCATTCTAACAGGGAAGGATTCCCTCCAGCCAAAGACAGAGACAGGCACTTCAAGGGAAGAAGGAGTAAGACCAGAATTTAAGTGGAACAGCTTGGCCAAGTGCACACAGTCAGCATACAACAGGAGGATCTGTGCATATTTGTGAAGATGGTCCTGACATGTGCATACAGAATAAGCAAATGTACATGTTACATATGACCCATCTCCAATGCGGGTGGAGGTTTGTCATTTAAATGCATTACTGGTAGGCCCTATATCTCAAAAGCTCTTATCAGGGCACAAAGGTGCTCAAGTGCGTAACGTCTGCAAAACTGGCCAGAACCAGCCCACAATCTGTAACGTTATTAGGAGGAAGTTAGTAAACTCAACTTCTTGTCCAATTGAAGCTGAAGTTATGGCTTATAGAAAATAGGAGTGATGTCTGCATCTTGGGATGAAGCTGCAAATTGTTTTAATATTGCTTATCTTGAGGTCAGTGCCTATTTAGCTGCTGGAGAAAAAGGAAAACCTCGCAGCAGTAAGAGTGCATGACTTACCCCTGTCTGGCATGGCCATAGGCCTTGTTTATAATTTGGTATTTTGTTATCACAAAGAGTCTGTTCAACCCGTATTATGATCTCTGTCTTAATATTAATGCTGGTCGGTTGTTGTGTCTAAACCCCGTAAGGGTACAAGGAGGTGTGTCTGACCTCATGTCCATCGTGGCTGGGGACTCAGTTTTGCAATTTTCTCTGGGTCCTTTTGGGCTAAGAGGAATGGATTCTGATGTGTGCTTGTCCTTTAAAAAACGAGATAGTATGGCTAGATATAGGAAATTACTTAACGTTCTCTGTGTAATTATCCGACCCAATAGATTAGGAATGCAATAATGTTGTTTTACTTACGAAAGTAACAATCTTATATTAGTCACTAATAATGCAAGAAAATTTAAAATCCTGTAGTGTAAAACTTTATTTGAGCAAACAAGATGAGGGAGTTGGGTGAATAAGAAATGGACTTCCACTTGTAAAGAGGCGTTGATTATATCAGGAAAGCAGTGATAAAGCCTTCTGCCTTTGGGGGGGATAAAACATTAAGAAGCAGATGACAACTAATGCCAGTGTGTTAAAAACCACTATTCCTAAATGACTGAAGTCATGCGATCTATAAATCTGGGGAGGAGGGCTTCATTTCTTAAAAGAGTTACAGCCTGCAAGTCGGCCATTCCAACAGGCAAGGAAGCAGAACCTTGTCTGCTAAATTTGTATCAAGGCCTGGAGCCATAATTGATATAACCTATATTTCTTTTTGTTTTGTATTCTGTAGGCTCAGCATATGGTAAACTTTGAATAAACAACTTATTCGGCAGCTCAGAAAAAATAAGTTTAGGAAAGCAACCACCATCTCTTCACATTGTTAGACTCTTGATAAGGGGCCTATCCAGACAGAGAATCATGCATTGGAACCAAGGTCAGAAGGTCAGTAGAAGTACAGTTGGTAATATTACTTCCTTCTTTGTCCACTAATCAGAAAGAAATAAACCTATTTTTAATAGTCTTATATTAGGTTGGTTTAATTAGGATGACAGGGTAAGGAAGATTGGGGTTAAGGTGTTTTTCAGTCTTATTTTGTGGTTGAGCTAACGCAGGCACCATCTGGAGTGGGCTAATGCGATCTTGTATGTGAGTGGGAAAAAAAAAGAAATATGAAGTGGGGATGGGAAATTGGGGAGCTTGAGAATTTCTCTTGCAAAGTCAACAGTGGAACATTTAGGAAGGAATGACAACGCGTACTTCTGGCATGTATGTTCAGGGTGGAATGTTTGAATTATTTTTGCCTGTAATTTAGCTTAGTCAATTTAGGAATATTGAATGCACTTATGCCAGAACTGTGTTATATCTTTGAGATTTCAAAAGTTGCAAGACATTCTTAAGTATATTAAATTTAGTAATGGTTGCTGGATATCTTTTAATCAAAGTTAGAAGTAGAACTCCAGAGATTTGGGGGCTGCTTTTAAAAAGTGCTTTGACAAAGGTCCCCATTAAGGTAATTTCCAAGATGGTGCAACAGCCAAACTACTGAGAGATGAACTTGTCTCTAATTATAAAATTTCAGGTTTAGTATTTTACTGCAAAAGCTATGTGTTTCATAGACATAGACGGGATTAAGGGTGAATTCTGCAACTTGCCTCCATAATACCTATAAACGCTCAACCCTAACAAATCCACGGAACTTTTCTCAAAATAAAATTCAAGCACATGAAGACTGATAAATAGAGGACAAAAGTATCATTCGTGCATATTTATTATTTTGATCATGTGATCTTTCTTAAGTGGGAGGTATATAAAGATTGAACCATTCTAAATTTTCATGAAATAAAATACTCATCATTCTCTCTTTTGTGGTCATTTGATAATTGTATTTTTTTTTAGTGAAGATAGGGAAGATGTTTTTCTCCCTCTAATACTTTTTAATAGTTCAACATTTATGTTTAATTCAATGATGGGTCCGATGACAGGTTTTTTTGGTGTGCTGTGTGACATATACAGTGTGTACAAAGTCCCAGCATGAGTTGTTGAAATAAATTTTTCTCCAGTTAAGTTATTAGATTTTGAAGACCAACTTATCTTATAAGATGCATTAATTTCTGGACTCTTCAATCTGTTCCAGTGATCTATATGTCTACCCTTAAGCCAGTACCTCATGTCTTAGTTACGACAGTTTTGAAAGCAAATGCATTTGTGTAACACTTTGTGTGCTAAATATGTGTAGGCCTTTTTTCATTATTTTTGGTTCTATTTTAGATCTTTTAATTTCCACATAAATTTTCAATGAGTTTTCCAGTTTTCATTTAAAAAGTACGCAAATACTTTAATAAGAATTGCTTTAAACATATCAGTTAATCTTGAGGAAATTAACACATCCCTTACCAACCCAATTTTCTGCCACTTGCACACTCCCCAGCTCTTACTTGTTTTGGATGGGAAAGAGGTTGATGGGTTACTTGTAATTATCCTACAGCTTTAAAAGAGAAAAACACAAATATGAACTTACCTGATGATTCTATTATCTATTTTAGGTTACATAAAATAAAGTGTTTTTGTTTACTTTTGTTAGTCATTTTTTTTTTGCGTGTGATAGCTCTTAAGCAATCCCCAAGATGACGTCCAGCCTGCTTCTTGCATGTCTTACAGTAGAAAATGGTTTCTCTCTTTCCACCTTTCTTATTTCTTCTGCTGTGAACCATGAAATCCTTTGTTGATGCTTTTTGAGTTTTCATTATAGAAATGCATCTTCCCATTTAGCTTTTTCTCAAAGTTAGAAGATGATGGTCTTCCCTCTGTGGGTTCCTCACATTGCTCACAAGATGAGTGATGAGATTTCTCCTGTAATAAGGTGGAGCAGGCAAACAAATGCAACAGTGACAACAACAACAACAAGAAAAACGTGTTGCACGTCTTTCAACACAGAATCAGAAAGATTCGCATAGTCTTAATGTTGATGCTTCTAACATGTACAACTGTATGAACATGATACTTCCGCACTTGTTTAGGTTGTATAAATTAACTCAGAACTGTTTCATAATTTTTAGTGGGGTGGTCTGACAAATGATTAGTTATGTGTATTTCTAAAGGTTTTGTTGGATGCTATTATATACGAATTTTAAAATATCTATAGTTTATTTTGGCTTATAAGAATACAATTGACTTTTACATTTTATTCTGTGACTTTTAAGAACTTTCTTATCACTTACGTTGTCTTAGAAGATTACATTTTTATCCATAGAAAATCCTGTTATCTAAGAGATTACTTTGTTATTTATCAGTACTTATGCTCATAATTTATTTTGTCTCATTGCATTGGATTTGACTTCCCACACAGTTTATACGTGGTCAGAAAATACATATTATTTGGTTCTCAGTGCTAGTGAGAATGAGTTCAATATTTCACATTAAATATGACATTAAAGTACGTATTTCATAGATACCACTTTATCAAATTGAGGAAATTTCCTTCTTTTCTTAGTTTAATAAATTTGATTCTGAAGTATTGAATTGTGTTTTCTTTTTTATCTATTGAGAGGAATATATGACTTTTTAAAAATTCTGTTAAGTACATTCAGCAGTTCTTTAAATAAACCCCTATCATGGCTCTTATTTTACCTAAGTTATTAAATTATTTATTTGTACTGTGCAGCAGCCAGGGTTATCCAAATCATTAGAGCCAAAAAGATGTGCATGCACATAGAATGAGCTTTGTTTTAAAGGATAAATTCACATGAGTATGGAGGCTGGGAAGTCCAAAATCTGTTCTGGATAAGCTGTGAGGCTGAAGACTGGGGAGAGCACCACTGCCACAGCTTTCCCGCTGATTTAGGGGAGGTCAGTCTTTTGTTCTATTCAGATGCTTTCAAATGATTGGATGATACCCGTGCACATTATGGAGGACGGACTGCTTTGCTTAATCTACCGACTATAAATGTTAATCTCATCCACAAACATCCTCACAGTAATATAGAAAACAATGTTTGACCACACATAAGGGCATTGTGGCCCAACAAATTCCACACCTAGAACTAACCCTCACGTATTATCACTATTTTCTTCATTGGGTGTGCACTCATGGCACTGTATACTTTAATTAGATATAATTTGTATTTGTCAACAATTATACCTCAACAAAGCTAAGAAAAAATTTTAAGAAAGAATATTACTGTATTGAGTGCGTCTTGAATAACTAGTAGTAAGAAATTAAGAAAAGACTAAATTCGCCAGTTATTTTCTTTTTCCGAGAAAGAGAAATCAATATCTCAGAGTGTAGTTTCCATTATAAGAAATAATACATATTTTAATTAAGAGAAAAATTTTTTAAACTGGTTTATGAAATAAAACATAGTCTTATAGGTTTTTTTGATACATACTGTTGTACATATTTATAAGGAACAGGTGGTATTTTGTTACAAGCATAGAATGTGTAATGAATGTAAAATGTAGACCTTTTATCACATGGTAGGGTTGTGGCATTAACTCACCTCTCTTCATTTTCCCTCAATGTACGTGGCCTTGTGTATCTACCGTTCTACTCTCTACTCTTATGAGACCAACTGTTTTTAACTCCCACATATTGAGTGAAAACATGCAATATCTGTCTCCCTCTACCTGTTTTATTTTACTTGACATAATAGTATAATAGCTCCATTCACGTAGCTATAGGTGACATGATTTCATTGTTTTTGAAAGGCAAAATAGTACTGTAATTTGTATATATAACATATTTTTTCTCTATTCATTTGTTGATAGATACTTAGATTGATTCCATCTCAAATTATTATGAACGGCGCTGTAATAAACATGTGATTGTGGTTATCTCTTTGATACACTGATTTATTTTCCTTTGAATGCATACCCTGTAGTAGAACTGCTAGATTTCATGGTAATTCTATTTTTAAATTTTTGAGGAGTCTCCTTACTATTTTCCACATTGACTATACTAATTTATATTCCCATAAACAGCAACTGTTTTGTTTTGTTTTGGTTTTGTCTTTTTAGTAATAGCCATTCTAACTGGAGTAAGATGAGACATCTCATTGTGGTTTTGATCAGTATTTTCCTAATAATTAGCAATGTTGAGCATTTTTTGTATACTTTTGTTTATTTTAAGTCTTTGCCTACTAATTAATGGGAATATTTTTCTTGTGTGTATTAATCGGTTTGAATTCCTCTTATATTTAGGGTATTAATCTTTTGTTATGTGAATAGTTTGCAAATATTTTCTCCCATTCTGAAGGTTGTCTGTTCCCTTTTTTTTTTTTTTGCCTTGCAGAAACTTTTTAGTTGAACATAGTTCCTTTTTGTCTATTTTTATGCCTATTGCCTATGTTTTTGATGTCTTAGCCATAAATTCTTTGCCCCTAGACCGATGTCCTGAAATGTTTTCCCTAAGTTTTATTTAGTAGTTTTATAGTTTCGGGTCTTACATTTAAGTCTTTCAATCAGTTTGAGTTGATTTTTTATATGGTAAGAGATAAAAGTCCAGTTTTATTCTTTTGCATACAAATATCTAATATTCCCAGCACTATTTTTTCAGACAGGATCCTTCCCCACCATAGGTTCTTGATGCCTTTGTCAAAAATCAGTTGGTTGTAAGTGCATGGATTTATATCTAGTTTCTCTAGTGTGTATGTGTGTGTGTGTGTGTGTGTGTATTTAAGACATGGTGTCTCACTCTGTTGCCTAGGCTGGAGTGTGGTTCCATGAGCATAGCTCACTGATGTGTCCAACTCCTGGGCTAAAGCAATTCACCCACTTCCACTTCTTGAGTGAGTAGTCAGCCCCACAGGCACATATCATTACTCCTGGCTAATTTTTAAATTTTTTTTATAGAGGTAGAGGTCTCATTGTGTTGCCCAGGCTGATCTTGAATTCCTGGGCTCATGCTATCCTTGCACGTTGGCCTCCCAAAGCACTGGAATTACAAGCATAAGCCACCACATCTGTTCTCATGTATCATTTTTATACCAGTACCATGCTTCTTCAGTTATTATTACTTAGTAGTATAATTTAAAGTCAGGTAATGTGACTTCCAGCTTTATTCTTTTTGCTCAAGATGCTTTGATTATTCAGGATTTTTGTTTTTGTTTCATATGAATTTTAGGATTTTGTCTAATACTGTGAAAAATAATGTTAGGGTTTTAGTAGAGATTGTATTAAATCTACAGATTCTTTTGGTAATGTTTATATTAAGAATATTAATTCTTCCAGTCCATGTAATCTCATGGTTTTAAATTTCTTTCACAATAACATTATTCTCTTCCTTGTTTTAACCGTTTACAGCTAATTTGGGTTATTACTGAAAGTGAATCTATTTTAAATACCTTTTTACAGTTATCTCCTACCTTTGGATACAGTGGTTGTCCTTCATTGAATTCCACATGTTACATAACAGTCATAGTCTTCCTTTATGGGAAAAGGATGCTCCTTCTATTTCTTTGCTTATTAAAATTACTTATAAATGTTTATAAACTTTGTATGCAAAATTGTTTTGACCAGCATAGCTTAACTTTTTAAAGGTTAAGTTTTTCACCTCTTCTGGGACTAAAATTTTTCCATGTACTCCTTTTGTGATAATTGTGATGTGATTTTATTCTTCCTAATATCACTGTAAACTTTCACACAGTAGAAAAAGGTGTACTTCCAAGATCATTGAACAGAATTGATACATGGAAAACCCATTTATTCTGAAATGAGGCAAACACTTAACTTTGAAGGTCACAGAATGCTGGTAGTTGATTGGAGTTTTGAGAAATAAAATCTTGGATGAAGATTAAAAATTGAATTCAAATATTCATGAATATGTATAATAGCAATACAAAAACGTGGTAAATTATAATGCCTTATAATAGTTTGTTTTTACAAAGCTTTGCTACATACAAGAAAGTGTAATGTAGACACTTAATTTCTGCATGGAATTGCTATTTTTCTAATAGAGATATTTCACCTAAGGAGGCTATATTATACCTATTTAATGAGGTAAATCATGAGTAGCCACAATAGAGCAACTTGTGTTTCTGTAAATGGACGTATGTGAGGAAAGGACAACGATAGTCTTTGAGTAACATAAAAATAAAGTAAATTAGGCAGGCCAGGGGTGGTGGCTCATGCCTGTAATCCTAGCACTCTGGGAGTTTGAGACTAGCCTGAGCCAGAGCAAGACCTGTCTCTTAAAAAAAGAAAAAGGAAAGAAAAGAAAAATAGTGATGGGCACCTGTAGTCCCAGCTACTAAGGATGCTAGGCAAGAAAATTGATTGAGCCTGAGAGTTTAAGGTTGCTGTAAGATATAATGCCATGGTCCTCTACCAAGAGTGACAAAGTGAGACTCTGTCTCAAAAAACAAACAAAGTAAAAAAATTAAATAAATAAAATAAAATATTTAGGCAGACTCTATTCAAATATATTTTCTAGCATGTTGATAATTTGAGTTTGGTCCATGAAAATTAAAACGAAAAAGGAAGTGAGTACAACAAGAAAAACAGTTGATGTGTACAGATGGTTTTTAATGTAAAAAAGATTGCTTGCCTGAAGTGGTTGATTTTAGGGCACTGTGAAAATCTCATATTAAGAAAAAGAACAAATATATATATTCTACTTTGCTATTATGAACTATGATTTGAACACAAAAATGTATTCTATTAAGTAATAGGTCTTAATGAATCTGATACTGAGAAGTAAATATCACTTAGGGTAGTTCACCTTCAATTATTTTAACATAAAAGAACATATCAGGATTTGAAAAAAGAAAAACAAAGTGGAGTTCCTGCATCTGAAAAATTACAGATTCAGTCAGTGAGGGAGACACGGTGTGTGTTTGTGTGAAAGGGGAGGTGAGGGCCAATCCAGTGCTGGAATGAGAAGCTTGTTGGCTACACGGGAAAGACATTATTTCACAGTACTGCCTTGTGCATGCTCCCAACAGATCAAGTTAAGGAAATAATGGAGCAAAAAGAAGACGATTATGAGTTGATGACCCAAGAAAAGCAAAGTATTTCAAAATTTCTTTAGTTTGAGTTTTGTTAAGATAAAAAGAGAAAAAAAATAGAAAAGAAACCAAGGAACAGAGAGGAGGAAAAGAGGGGAAAAAAAAACTTCTGGAAGTTCTACAAGAAAGTTGATGAAAATATATATATACATGAATAAAAAAACCAAAATTATTAAACATACACTTGATGATTCACAGAAATTCTACAAATTTGTATACCTATTCAGAGAGGTTACAACATTGAGATCTTATTTTCCTTTTTAACTCCTTAGAGACTTAGAAAGCTCATATGGACAATTTACCTTCCTTAATTCAACCCACTCATTTTTAGAGAAGGAACAGAGAGGCCCCCTCTTGAGTGTAAGTCATGCTCTATCTAGGTCCCCCCCCCATGCTTCTACAAGGGTATCACATTGGCAAAATGAACAACTGCTATATTTCCATTATGGTGACACATCAGCCAGTTCTCACTGATGATAATTGATACACAATTGCTAATTACTGAAGGAGATATTTCTCATGTTTATTCATTGTCTGTGTCTTACTGGCTTAACCTTTCTAAATCTCTCTGGAAAGTAATTTTTGGTGCACATACAGAACAGAACGATCTAGGAAAACATCTAGTTCTTCAAACAAAATCGTAATTAAGGAAGCATTTTACCTATTTTTTTCTGCTCCATCAGTCCATTTCTAAGGACCTTTTGATTATATACATTTGTAAGTCTTATATTTGATTGACAAATTGAGCAATGAGACAAAACTTTAAAAATATAATACAAGAACAACTTCAAAAGTGATTGATTGCTCCCTTGACCCTCACCCAATGTTTCCTTTATTTCATTTAACAATAAATAATTGTACTTCCTGTATGTACTTTGTGCCATGCCTTTTAATTTACCCTGTGTAAGACCTCCAGGTGGTGCCATCTGTAATTTTACCTTTCATAGGGCAGTCTGCACCCTGTTAAGTTTCAGTAAATAAGTCCTGGTAATAACTTTCTGTTTAGAAAAGCAAAACAAAATGTGGAGTCTTTAGGCATGTTACTAAGTTATGACTTCCTCCAAATGAAAAAGAAATCATTCTGGTGCTAATAAAATTTGCATGTACATAAAGTAGAAAATCACATGCTTTAACATAAATGCCAGAGGCTAAAGCAATTGCAGCTGGCTGTTGAAAACCTTGGCACTGATATCCACCTGGCTAATGTACACAGCCCTAACCACAGCGGCACTTCCAGCCATTTCCCTTTATTTTTCAATTACAGTTTGGAGGCAGGAGGAGGGCCAGCATGATTATAGAATTCTTTTGGATGTAAATCAATGTTTGTAATAAAAGAAGGCGGTCTCTGCTTTCTTAAGTGTTTGGATGCCAATGCCTGAGTTTAGGTTTCAGACTTCTGAAAGTCATGGCTTATACTTCTTTATCTAAATTTCATTATACAATTTGATATCTAAAATTGTGACATTTTTCTGGGATTCAGTTTATTTTTCTTGGCCTTCAGGCAGCATTTATGTCATAAAAATTATATGGCTAAATTCTTAATATTTAATTGTGAACATCTTATAACTTTATAATCAGATAATTTCTCCTGGGTCTATGTTTTCTTGTTCCTATATAAATTATTATTACATTCATCATGATTGTTCACATTTTGAATTATGCTGGAAGGAAGTATACAGTGCAAGAGCCACATATTATGATAGATTTGGGTAGGGACTTAATACAGTTAACAGGAAAAAAATGATTCTGTGGAATCTCTTATACAAACTTTTCTATGATCCTGGGGGAAAGACAACACAAAAATGGAGTAGCATTTTAAGTAGTTAGTTTCATTCCTGTTAACCATCAGAGTAGCTCAGTCTCATTACTATTTCCTATTCTCTAAATACAATATAGTCTTGTATCTTTATTACAGCTAATGATAACTTTGTTTTTTCCAAGTTAGCCATGAGTAAAATGATTCTGAAGTTTCTCAGTTACTGTGAAAGCTAAAATAGTAATAGAATCATTGATAGCTTTATAGCAAATTTGTAAATTGTCATAAACATATTTTGCATTGTTATTTGCTTGAGTCTGAAAGAGAGGAAAGGAAGCTGAGTGTTTTTGTCAATTTTCAGGTGAACAAATCTTCCACAAATCCTAACTTTGCATTCTGGAGCAAGTTAGGATTCCTTAGGGGAATAGCCTTTGTTCTCTCCCAGGGAAAGTGATACTAAAGTACATACATCAAGTGATCTCCGCTTCTCTCATCTCTTTCCAAGTTTTATTTGGAACCTCACATCCTCTGTAGCTATTTTTTTCTTGTATACAATTAGTGTCCTGGTCCTTGGCCTCCTATGTTCCTTACCAATATAGAAAGTAAGACTTAGGATGCTGCTTTCTGAGCTATTTTGTTCTTGCAAAATTTCAAGAATATTGTACAAAGTGGCTAAGAAATACAGATTACTATATTCTGACACTGTATACGTAGGTCTAAATTACACCTATGCCAACTGAAAATAAATGAATTCTAGGCAAACACTAACAGCACAAAAATAGCTTAAAGTTTTAAAATTCACTTTTAATGTAAAATTATGTTGTCAAGATCCCATCCATCGTTTTCATACATCCCACCTGAGTTGCACAGCCTATTTATTTTTCTTCCTTTTTGGTTGTTTTTAGAGTTGTCAATAGTGATAAACCTTATTTTGTTTTGCCAGTGCAAAGAGAAGAAAGAAAATATGAAAGAATAGGAGACAGAGAGGACATCTGATCTTGTTATGAATATTCAACATTACAGAAAACAAAGGCAGAGAGGCACTAAATACAGTATAAAAACTGAAATTTATGGACAAGGCTTCTCCACTAATGGACATTTTCATGCTGAGTATCCAGAGGATGTTTCCCCTGTAAACTGATCTCTGTATCTTTAAAAAGTGTAGTCTAGAAATAAAGAAGTGGTAAGATCTATAAAAATTAGGATCATTTTTTCCCAAGACTTCTTAAATTTGTATTATCCTTTGGTTGATCTAATGTGAAGAACTAGTAGAGATAGAACTCTTTTGTTGCTGTCACTAGCAGAAATTTTGGGCTTCACCAGAACTGTATTAAAGTTGCAAGATGTCTCCTAAAAGAATTTATACTGTTTTGAATGATAACGCCAATAACAAAAAACATATTCTATTTGTGTCTCACTCTTGCTCAAGCTGGTCTTGAACTCCTGAGCTCAAGCAATCCATCTGCCTTGGCCTCTCAGAGTACTAAGGTTATAGGCCAACAGCCCAGCCTAGACACAGTATCTTAAACATGTCCTACAAATAATGGTATATTTGAAACGTTATAAAAATGTTTATTGAGACTTTTGCAACTAGTAAAATGGCAACATCACTTGGAGTGTAAAATTCTGCATGTCTATATGCCAGAGACAACAATTCAAGAAGCTGTCTCCTCCAATAGATCTTTGCTGACTGTCTCTGCAAGGTCAAAGCCAAGAAGGGGTTTTTCAACTTGGGTACAAGTGAAAAAAAAAATGGATTGGAGAACATAACACAGTCAGTAACATGAAGGCAATTAGCAAGTCAACATAATCACTGGGGTCTCCCTGATGGGGTTAGAGCAAAGGGCAAGATGGTGTGAATGTTGCTCTTTTGGGTAACAGGGGACTGAAGCAAACTGATAAAATAGGAAGTAAAATGAAAATGTGAGGCTCGGGGTCTGTAGCTCAAGTGGCTAAGGTGCCCCCCCACCTACACCAGAGCTGGCGGGTTCGAATCCAGCCCAGGCTTGACAAACAACAATAACAATTACAACCAAAAGTGAAATAGCCAGGTGTTGTGCTGGGTGCCTGTAGTCCTGACTACTTGGGAGGCTGAGGCAAGAGAAATGCTTAAGCCCAGGAGATAGAAGTTGCTGTGAGCAGTGATGCCACAGTACTCTACCCAGAGTGACAGTTTGAGGCTCTGTCTCAAAAAAATAAAAGAAAAGAGAAGAGAAGAGAAAATGTGAGGTAGAGACAGTATATTCCATCTTTTCTGAAAATGAAATTCCTTCAGTCAGAAGTTGGTTTACAAGTGGATATCACTCAATTGAGAAATAAAAAAAAAAATCAGGATGGAATGTTTAGATTATGTAAACATTGAGAAATAGTTGTTCCATGAAAAAACTTTACTCCTTTATGAGTGATAGCCTGTGATTTTATTTTTATATCACTAACTAAATATGTTTTTCTCAATGAAAAGAGAGGCTAGAGGTAGAACTAATGAGTAAATCTCAGAGTTTATATATCATACTTTAAGAGAAACCAGCCTGAAATTAAATACATGTGTCATGTTGCAGAGATGAACTTACCACTCTTAGTTATTGAACCTCAGATCACATAGTCAATTATTTCAATAATGTTTCTAAAACTGGAGAATGCAGGATAATGGTGAGAATTTAAAGCCAGAAGAATGATACATATATAATTATTTAATTGTCCAGATTTGGATTAGCTTTGTGATTTTTCAAGAAGACGATCTCAAAGTAACTTCTCAAGCTACCACAATAAATAAAGTGCTGGATGTGTTTACATGGATAACAAGTACAAATAAAACAAAAAATAAAATCAATAATAAAAGTCTAAAACAAAGAAAAGAATTAGACAGGAAATTTCCACAGATGCAATAGAAATGGTGGACTACCTGGGTCACAAGGAAGGTTTTGAGTTGTCCGTGCTATCGTCCATTGTTTCACTTTCAAGATCAGAATTGACAGTGTCCTTCCTGATTCACCTGAGCAAGTTTCCACTTTCTTGGCTTTTTGGTGTTGTTAGGAGGACTTCATGTGTTTTAACTTGCCCAGGTTTTATATTTTTAGATTTTTTTTTAATCTCAAAATGTTTGTAATAACCCACATAATATATTAAAACTTCAAGTACAATAGCTCAGTAGGAAGAAACAAGGATAAATGTTGCAATCAATAAATGGAAATATTTGAGGGTTAAGGTAATAGGAAAAACTGCAGTCTAATTATTTTAGAGTATCAATAACCATGTTGAAAATGTGAACTCTAGGTAGGACTTCAAGCAAAAGGCACAATAGTAGTATGGCCGATTGGTAAGATTCATTTAATAAGGCATGGGATTACAGTGATAAATACTATAAGATGGATGTTATTCTTGGTATCCACATAAAATCCTATTACAATCACTTTACAGGGCTGGAATAGGAATCTGTTCAAGCTGTGGTCCTAGCTCAATATTTGAGATCCCAAGGGACAGAGGTAATAAATGAGTTAAAATGGAATAACAAAGCACTCTTATCTAAAGCTGAGTTTCGGGTGCAGCATAGCAATCAGAAGCTCTTTATGCTGGGGCGGATTTATCAAAGTACAAGTTTCTCCTTGCCGTGGAGCAAATATCTGTACAAAAGACAAGGTAGATCACTGGCCAGGGGAAAAAAAATAGTATGGTTTATTTTAAAATTTAGTTAGTAGAATGTTATTTTATAAAATGTGCATTTTGTTATTATGACCCTGAAATTTGTCCTTACATTTATTGACGAAGTCTGAAGGTTATATCCATAAACATGGCCAAGGCCAGTCAGTTGCATCGATTATAATTAGAAAAGCAAGAGAGATCAAAACAGACCTCACAGCTGTACAAAGGAGCAGGCAAGAGGCCCAACTTTGCCTATGTTTACAGTAGTCTTATTTTCTTTTCACTAACTTCCTTTACTTTATATATTTTACATTATGAGCGTTGTGAGTGTGTGTGTGTATATGCTTGGTGTATTTCATCTCCCCCACATTATCTGTTCTTCACTTAAATATTTTTAATAAATCAGTCTTTAAGGATTCTGATAGCAGCTCCAGGGAATTGGACCTGAAAACTACTCTTTCAAAAAGAGAAAATAAAGTTGGTTGTTGAAGTGATTATACAACTCTTTTACAGTCTAAGGATATCCATTTTTTAATTTTTCTTTCCCACCTTAGTAGGGATACAGGCATCTACCAATACACGGGGACAGATAAGTAGTCCGAGAGAGAGATAGATGGTGATATAAATTTCGCTGTGTTTCCACATGTACATAAAGGGCAATACGAACATGATGAGGCATCCTGAACAACAAAGGGAAGTTTGCAAGGGAGCTGGTAAGAGCTGAATAGCCAAGCTCTGGGGAGATAAGGAACAAGAGAAGTATTCACGGATTCTTCACGGTGCCAGCAAAGGATGTGTTTGGGTTTTTGCACTCAGAGGATGCCTGTGTCTCCCTTCTAATCTCTACCTCAGGAGAGAGGGGGCCAGATTAACATAGGGTGATTCAGGCTACAGAAATATATCTTCATCGTCTGTGTTTCGGAGGCGAAGGTCAGGGTCTACGACATAGGCGTAGAGCTCACTCTCAGAGAATTGGAATCATAATCACTTAGCAGATTCCCTAAGTGATTCTCAACCTTCCTAATGCTGCAACCCTTTAATACAGTTGCTCATGTTGTGGTGACCCCCAACCATAAAATTATTTTTGTTGCTACTTTATACTGTAAATTTTGCTATGTTATGAATTTTAATGTAAATATCTGATATCAGGCGACCCCCATGAAAGGGTTGTTTGACCCCTAAAGGGGTTGCGACCCACAGGTTGAGAACCGCTGCCCTGGAGACACTTCATGTGAGTTCCATGAGACTGTGTAGGCTGTGAAGTCTACGAAGATGTGAGACAATAATTGAAGACTTAGTGTCTCCAAGTGAACATTCCCTCTCATACTGACCCTTATACTTGTAATATTTGTGCTAAGAAAGTGGGAACCTAGACATATTGTTTTGTTTGGTTTTGTTAAGTTTTTATGGATTCAAGTAATGATTCAGTAGAAAGATTAGTAGATTTTTCTATTTTTTGGCCGGGGTTGTGTTTGAACCCACCACCTCCAATAGATGGGGATGGCGCCCTCCTCCTTTGAGCCACAGGCACCACCCTAGACTTTTTTTTTTAAACTTAATTTAAATCATGTTTATATGCCCATTCCAAGTTTTTTTTTCTGTCCAGGCAAATATTTAAAAATTCAGAAGTTGATATAAAAGTTGAACTAAAATATATCTTCATTTAGAATGTGTGATATTGTAAAACATGAAGAACTTAAGAAGTGAGTTAGAGTTAGTATTTCCTTTGATTTAAATTATTATCTTCCTCCCAGCGATTGTAAAATGGGAGGAAAAGGGCATTATAATTCCCCCAAACGCTGATTTTTGTTATGGAATTCATAAGGTTAAAGAGCTTATCCAGCCTTAGGTCTATAACCGCAGTTGCTGTGAACTTGAATAAATGGCGATAGGTTGTTTAGGTAAAAATGGCTCTTAAACGAACTTTATCAGTCACTACTAGGAAGTGCTATCATGTAGAGACAAAGCCTGTGTCCTACAAGCCTGGGAACAATTACTTTGACATAAAACTTGTAGTGACTTGAACTTTTGGCTTTTTTTTTTCAAAATCACTTTTGGACTTTGTACGGATTTCATTTTCTCACACAGAATTATGATCCTTATCTATAAAATACAAGACTTCATTTTATTGAGAGAAATATAGAAATGCTACATTAATTGCCAAGGTCTTGGTGATACAGAATGTGATAAGTTAAATATTAATGAGAATTGTATTTTACTGGGTTCCAAGAAAGCCAGGAAAGTGTTTGATGTAATATGTGCAAGGCTGAATTATAGGAACATTCCAACAGCATTAAAAAATTATATATGAAAAAGAAATTATATGCCATAAAACTATTTTATCTGAATCATATTTCTTAGTATTCTTCTCTATTAAATAGCTGACTTAGGCTACTTAGAGTATCCTGCAAAATGATGTCCTTCTAAGTGGTATTTATAAATATTTCTTGACAAGAAAAGATACATTTACTCTATATTTTTAGTACGCATTATTTTATGACTTCAAACTGCAATCCCAGATTTTTCTCCCTATTGAAATATTTTTGGCTTTGTGGTAAATAAATGTATTTTAAATCTTTGTGTAAGAGAAATATACAATAAGGAAAATGAACTATATCAAAAAGAGGCAAGCATTTATTTTTGTAATTTGCTTAATAGGAGAGAGAAAAAATACATGAAAAACTTTTTTATGATTAAAACAATCAGTTATTTTATACTAGAGTGATACTACTGCCATCATTTATTATTAAATTGGCAAATAATTATCGAGCATCTACTGTTTAAGGAGTCCTTATATCCACATATCCCTAGATGTCACATATATGGATGTAGATAGATATACATTTCCACATATCCACATCATTAAAGCTCTGTGCTGCAGGTTTACAGGACCTAAAACAAAACATTGCTGCACCTAAAATAAAACATTGCTGCACCAAAAACTTGAGAATCCCTTCTGTAGAAGTTACAGTACATTATTTATAAGTATTTCTAAATAGAGCATTTAGGGAAAATTAGCAGAGTACCTGACTAATGGCTAGACAACAACGATGTTGATTTCTTTGTTACATCACAAACTGCGAAAGAAGTCAGCCTCAGATGGTCAGGGCACTGAGGAGCTACCTTTGCAATTCTTTTGGTTTTCTCTCTTGATTCCAGTATAGCTGTACTGACTCCAAATACCCCATCCTCCCAACCTTCAGAGTGGGAGAAGCTATTTGCACACTATGAATCTGACAAAGGGCTAATAACTAGAGCATACAAAGAATGGAAAAAATCAACAGAAAAGGAGAAAACAACCTCATTAAAAACTGGGCAAGAGATAGGAACAGAGTCTTTTCTCATGAGGACAGATGAATGAGCTACAAACACGTGAAAAAATGCCCATTGTCTCTACTTATCAGAAAAATGCAAATCAAAACCATCCTGAGATCTCACCTAAGCCCAGTGAGGATGGCCCATATCACAAGGTCCCAAGGCAACAGATTCTGGCTTAGTGTGGAGAGAAGGAAACACTCATGCACTATTGGTGGGACTGCAGATTAGTAATGCCTTTGTGGAAAGAAGTATGGAGAGACTGCAAAGAATGAAAAGTAGACCTGCCATTTGACCCTGTAGTCACATTACTAAAGACGTCATTTTACCATAAGGATGTTTGAACCCTTCTTAGAACAATGAAAAATGTTTCTGGAAAGCCCTTAGCTAAGTTACAATGCAACGAGAACAAAAAGTTAGTATTATACTCTTAGAAGAGTGCTTCTCAAAGTGCTGTTTAAGGGGAACTTCTTAGAAATACAAATTCTCAGGTACCAAACTAATCGTAATGAATAAGAAACTGTGACATTGGAGCCTACGTGTGATTAGCAATCCCTAAATACAATTTTGATTTGCTCTAATGTTTGAGGACCACTGTTCAGACCAATCATGATTCACTCCCAGAGGCTGGATATGAAATAGAGTGAGGTTTCTAATTACGTATTTCAGGATTCACACTGAACCTTTGGCTGTTCCTGTGATTTGAATGAACAGTTAGAAGTCATCAGGGGCCATCAAATCTGTAGACACAAAGTACATAAAATGATAAGAGTCCATTATCCTAAGATATCCTTTATCCTTTATGGGTTTTAGTTGCCAGTAACAAACCAGAAAAGTGAACTTACACTGGCTTGAGTAGGAAAAGAGCAGAAAAGTGACTCATGTAATTCAGGTTATGTGGGGTCTGATTAAGAAACCGAAATGATCTAGTCACAGCTGTTGTCTCTTAGGTTTTTTCTCTTGCAGGCTGAGTTTAATCACGGCATTTGGTTTGTAGCAGTGCCAGGATGGCATTTATGGAAAGTGCAAATGTAGAGAAAATAGATGGTTAACTTTCCCTGCTTAGAAGTCCGACTGAAGACTGTAAGCCATATGTGGCTTAGCTGACCTGGCTGAATTAATCACCCTACCATGGCAATGCTTTAGATCATTTAGCCCTTATCTAAATTACATGCTTATTCTCAGATTTGGGAATAGACTTATACTCCAATCACATTTTTAAGAAAGAATCACTCCTTTTAGCAGTGAATGGATTTGGGTGGTAAAAGTAAACAATATCCACCGAAATCTATAAGTCATATGTGAGGAATAGAATTCA
Source organism: Otolemur garnettii (assembly GCF_000181295.1). NCBI lineage: Eukaryota > Metazoa > Chordata > Mammalia > Primates > Galagidae > Otolemur > Otolemur garnettii. The sequence continues at coordinate 16,993,291 of NW_003852404.1, read as the reverse complement.
TAAAGTTTAAATAACTTAGACAATCTTAGGTTCACACATGTGGCTGTGTATAGACCAGATTTTGAAATCTCTTAATCATGATTATGGAAAGGCTACTGTTTTGATTTATTTTTTCCATAGTAAATTCAATACACAGTGACTGTGTGATCCAGTAGCTAAAAACGTTAGTGTGTTTTTTTGAAACCTGGGTTCTTCTCATTTCTCCATCTGTATCATCTCTGTTCAATTTCATTCTCTTTCATCTTGGTCACGCTGTTCCTCCCCTGCTTTAAGCTTAGCCTTTCTCTAGTCTAGCCTCTAGACTACCAGATTTTTTAAAATAATGGTTTTTTAAATTTTGGAATAACTTTATACTTACAGACATGTAAAGGGTAAGAGAGAGAGGTCTCGTGTCCCCGTGCCCTGCTCTGCCCTTTATTATCATCTTCTAATACCATGGTGCATTTGCGAAATGAAGAAATCTACCATGAGAGATGAACTTATCGAAACTCCAGACTGTACTTGGGTTTCATCGGTTTTCCCCAACATATTCTCTCTGTTCCAAAATCCAATTCAAGATACTCCCTGACATTTACCTCATGTTTCCTCTGTTCCGTGAGAGTTCTCAGCCTTTCCTTGCTTTCCTTGTCAGATTCGAAGAGTACTGGAAAGCGATTCTGTGGGATATGATCTAGTTCGGATTTGTCTGATATTTTCCTGATGGTTAGAATGGGTCCTTGAGAAGAGTTCAAACATAAGTTGACCTTTGACATTGTACCAGGGAATACAGAATATCAACATAAAATGATTGGTCACATTAATATTCATCATTGGTTAAGATCACTTTTGTCAGATTTCTCCATTTCGTTCCTGGAAAGTCACTATTTTTCCCTTTCAATACTCTCTCTTTTGAAAGTAGAGACATAATCTACATGCACATGTATATATATGTATGTGTTGTACATACATATATGCATGCTGGTCTATACGTATTTTCAAAAATTTACAGGTTGAATATCCACTTATCTGAAATTCTGAAATGCTCGGGACTAGAAGTATTTCCGATTTGGGATTGTTTCCAGGTTTTGGAATATTTGCATTATTCTTATTGATTGAGTATCCCAAATCCAAATTTCTCAAATCAGAAATGCTCCAATGAGAATTTCCTTCCAGTGTCATGTTGGTGTTCAAAAGTTTGGATTTGGAATATTTTAGATTTTTGGGTTGTTAGATTTGGAATGCTCTCAAAGTGTAAGTCTGAGATTCAATTTTATGTTATGTTTTTTCTGTATAATGCTTTCCTATATTAATGGCCACTAAATTTGAAATTTTGCTATGATTGAAAACACACGCATGCATTAACATCGAACGCAGATACACTGACTCTGGCCTGTCTTCACATGATGGTCTAGTCACCATTTGACAAGTCTTAGGAAATGACAGCATTGGTAATCAAGTCAAAATGTTATGCAGCTGGTAATTAAAATTTGTTTAGTATCTAATAGGGCATCCTATTCAGTTATCCAGAATGAGCCTGTCAAATACTAGAAGGCATCTGTTACGGGCTGAGTTGGGCTCACCCACATTCTTATGTTTCGTAACACTCAGGGCCTCAGAATATGACACTATTTGGGGATGAACTCTTCAGGGGGTGATGAGTGAGTTAAAGTCTTTCAGGTTGGCACTAATTCAGCATGGCCAGTGTCCTTTAAAGGACATTTGGAGACTTGTGGGGGGTCTCCAGATACATCTGTGCACAGAATGACGGGCATGTGAAAATCAAGGAGAGACCCTCAGAAAGAACCAAATCTTCTGCTGCTTCTATTTTCAAATTCCAGCCTCATGAACGGTGAGAAAATAAGCTTCTGTTTTGTTTTTTTTTAATTTTAGTAAGTCAAATACACATACATCAAGAATACATTTGTGCACGTGTGGGGAACAATGTGCTGATTTTTTTTTTTTATACAATCTAACGTGGTTACATCAAACCAATCATCATAGCTTTCACCTCATTTACTTGATTATTGTGCCAAAACATCTATGTTCTACACTTCACAGATTTGACTTGTACCCTTGTCATACGCTCCATAGGTGTGGTCCCGCCTTTTACCCTCCCTCCGTCAACCCCCCCCCTTCTCACTCCATTTCTCTCCTTCATCCTGGGCTATAGTTCTGTTCTGAGTGAAATGTCTCAAGAATGGAGTAAAACGTATCCAATGTACTCAGGACTTCTATGAAACCTACTTATATTTACTCACACTTTCTTATGAAAGGTAGAACACAACTTCTGTTTTCTAAGTCACCCAGTTTGCAGCATTCTGTCATGGTAGCCCTGGCAAACTAATACAGCGTCCCAGCTTCCCCCAAAATAATCTCACTTTAAATTTCTCCAATTCTTTCCACTATCTCTTGTAATAATATGGTAGATAATCCTTCCAGTTCCCACAGGCATACGCTACTTTTAGCAGTGGAATTCCTATATTCTGGGAAACACTTCAGTCCAGTTCAGATATGGATATTTTTTTGCTCTTGTTGGTTCATGTTCTACACTGTGATTAGTAGATTTTATTTTGTTGTTTTTAATTAAGTCATATATGTGTACAGTAATGCAGTCATGGGGTACAATGTGCTGGTTTTCTATATAATTTGAAATATTTTCATCAAACTGGTTAACATAGCCTTCATGGCATTTTCTTAGTTATTGTGTTAAGACATTTATATTGTACACTTAGTAAATTTCACATGTACCCTTGTAAGATGTACTGTAGGTGTCATCCCACAAATTACCCTCCCTCCACCTATCCTCCTGCACTCCCCTTTCCCCAGATTCTTGGGCTATAATTGGGTTATAGCTTTCATATGAAATTGGTTTCATTGAGTACATTGAATACTTTTTCTTCCATTCTTGAGATACTTTGCTAAGAAGAATATGTTCTAGCTCCATCCATGTAAACATGAAAGAGGTAAAGTCTCCATATTTCTTTAAGGCTGCATAATATTCCATGATGTACATATGCCATAATTTATTAATCCATTCATGGGTCAATGGGCACTTGGCAATTATGAATTGGGTTGCAATAAACATTCTGGTACAAATATCTTTATTTTAATGTGATTTTTGGTCTTCTGGATACATACATAGTAGAGGAATTGTAGGATCAAATGGCAGGTCTATTTTTAGTTCTCTTAGTGTTCTTCAAACATCTGTGAAAAAGGAACATATTAGTTTGCATTCCCACCAGCAATATAGGAGTGTTCCCTTTTCTCCACATCCACACCAACATCTCTGGGTTTTGGGATTTTGTGATGTGAGCTAATCTTACTGGAGTTAGATGATATCTCAAAGTAGCTTTGATTTGCATTTCTCTGATGATTAAGAATGATAAGCATTTTTTCAAATATCTTTCTTGCTTTCATTTGAAGGGTTTAGGTGGCTAAAGTCGCTCTTGCAATATAGTCTCCAGATAGATGAAATGGCTAGGAATCCTCATGGATGGACTTTGAGTTATTTTGCCAAGTGGACCATGATGTTGCAGATTCACTCACCTATATGCTCTCACCTCGTCTCATGACCATCATTACTTAGTTGTCAGAGAAAATGACTCACTTGAATGAGGCATTGCATAGCTATCAATATAAAAGAAGATTAAGTGATATTTAAAAGGCAGTGCATAGCTATCAATATAAAAGATTAAGTGATATTTAAAATCATGACTCTGCTTCATTAATACTAAACTCAAAGCAAGTGAACAAGATAAAGGACATTAACTCTTGCCCTATCTTCACATGCTCTTGTTGTATTACTAAGAGTCAGTGGACATTGGCCATCCAGTCATTAGTCTAAAATGAGACCCACATCAAGAAGGTAGCATAATTACAAAATGGTAAGGTACATAATCTGTTCTGATTAACATTATGAATCATTAATAACATCATTAATAGAAGTCAGTAAGTCTGAAATACCACAGTCTTGTAATCAGACTTAAAACCAGAGATTTATGAAGGAAGAAAATAAGGAGTAATGATTGATATAGCAAAATATAGGGTCAGATAAGCAGGATTTGAATAGGACCATTTGATAACTTTGGCCTCTGGAAGGTAATTTAACCTTTCTGAGGCTTTGATTCTCCATTTGTAGTATGGAAGAGGAATGTTTTCTCTCATTTCATCACTAGTTGGACAACTTCATCTATTTTCTTAACTGTTCTGAACATTGTTTTACTCATTTCCAAAATACTGGCTTTGACTAACTTGATCAACTGTGTGAAGATAAAAATAAAACTATAGAGACCCAACCAATACTATTAGTGTTTCACTAGATTGTATAGGTATTACACATAAGCAGTTTTCCTTAATCAATCAAAGAATGAAGGCATGAATCATTATGCTACACATAATTTTCATTTATAGAACCTTCTGTTTTGCCTTCTGATGTATTTTCTGCTGATGCATGATTGATGTCAGGGGCAGGGATATTGCTTGTTAAGCTTTGATCATAAATTATCAATCTGTCAACAATAAAACCTGAAGAAGATGAATTAGAAAATAAATATTACTTATCAAGAGATAAACAAAAATCCAAGTCCTAACCACCACATATGGAGTTCGATTGGTAAAATTGTCTGTGTTATCTGAGTTATTTTTTACTCTTTTCTTTTATTTTAACCTAAAACAATCTTTCTGAAACTTTGCATAGCAATAACAGGCAGGAAAACAATAAAACATCATTTAATCAAGAGTCTATTTCAAGGCTTTATAATCCCAAGGCAGATGTGTTTTCTGTGGGAATTAATCTTAATTTATTTAATCAAAAGCAATGGAAACAGAAGGAAAATATGAAAGCAACCTCTGAGAAAATATATGCTGCATAGATTAAGGAACACAGATTTTTCTTCAGATATAATTGAGTAGTAACAACTTTTCTGTTATATTCAATTAATTGTTGAGTTTGCTTTCCTTCACCAATGCAATTTTACTTCTGGCAGCCTTATTTTAATTTATACGTACATATATATTTTTCTCTTTTTGTTCTGAATGTATGTAGACTTGTGTGATGTTGTTTCACTTTTCCATTGTTTTCTTCTTTACAGTAATAAATTTAAGTTATTGTATCAATAACTTTGACAAACTGAACATAAACAATAATTGTCCCATTTCCACATCAATTTTCATAACATCTATGTGAATTAGATTTCCTAAAGTATATCTTTTAATTAATATTTTTGTACTTTAATGAATAGTGTATCTCAAAATGTCTTTAAATAAGCATGTTGTCTTAAAATACTAGTTTGCTCCTAATTTGATTTAAGTTTTCATTCCTTCAAACATTTTTTGTAATTGCCATTTTGATTTGAGTATATGTAGGAGGAATAATACAATTTCAAACTCCGAAGGCATTGTTTTGTGTGAAGATTTTTTTTTTAAAGTTCAAAATGAAGATTGTTTAAATCTATGCCTCTGTGTATTTCGTCCCCATTTCTCCACCACTCCCATGAAGTCTGGAAGCTACTAACTAACTATTCATGCATGGCAGCGAATGGCAAGATAAATAAATATTTCCAAATTTATTTTACTATCTAAATTTCCTGAAATACAGCCTAGAATGTTATGAATTAAATTTATTGGCTTTCAAACATGAGTATTTACCTTTTTATTCCAATTTGATGTTTCATGACTCCATATTTCTCTAGAAAGTCTGAATTCAACCTAAACACCTTCTTTCTGATTACTTTTTTTATTTTTGAAACAGTCTCATTCTGTTGCCCTTGGCTAGAGTGTTATGGCATCATAGCTCACAGCAACCTCAAACTTCTGGGTTCAAGCAATCCTCTGGCTTCGGCCTCCCTGATAGTTGGGTCTATAAGCATGTTCCACCACGCCTAGCTAGTTTTTCTCTTTTTCACAGAAATGGGGTCTCACTCCTGAGCTGGTTTCAAACTCAAGCAATCCACCTGCTTCAGCTTACCATAGTGCTAGGATTACAGTCATGAGCCACCACAGCCAGCCCCTTCCTCCTGATTTCTAGCTTATGTTCTTCCTGCCCTCCAATCCACTAACAAAACTCATTTCCTAAATGAAAATAAGTTAAATAAACAATTTTAGACACCTTTGCTTCTTTTTATTGATACTTTTAGATTATTGCTGAAGTCCTGGGGCCCAGGAATAATCTAATAGCTGTGATTAATACTATGAGTTTGTGTTACTTACATACGCTTTAAACATAGAAATCCCAGTTAGCCTCATTAGAATTGTTAGGTGAGTTTTCCATAGTCCCAACCAAATGTGTATTTAACTTTAATTTCCTTTGCAATTTTTAAGGAGAATCTTTTATATATATTTTTATTTTGCTCTTTAATTTTGATCAAAGCACACTGAAGTTCAGACGAGGTATTATTTGTCAAACAGAGAAAAGGCACAAGTATCCTTTCTTGCCATTGCTATTTATTACTTTTCCCAACAGCAGTTAGATTCTCTACACCCTGGGATATTTCTCAACTAAAATAGGTTGCACTCTGATGTTCAGCCATGGCTTGTGATTCAGCCCTTGGGTTCTAATGTTAGGGTTTTGGTTTTAACAGTTGCCACATCATGATATTTTTGAGACTTAGGGCAAGTCTTTAAAGGTGTTTTATATAATTTTTTTCTTTTAGTTTATATAGCACATTTTTGTTGGCAAACCCATCAAAACATTTGGAAATTTGAAAATAGAAACTTTATTTTAAGATGTATGAGTTTGTACAATACATTTGTGTTATTCATGTATGCATACATGATACAATTCTAAAAATAACCCTCAATATTTTTTCCTTAAAGCAATTATATGATTATTAATAGCACACCTCATTTTTAAAGACATTATATATTTAAATATGTATATTCTAATGGTTATAATTTTTAAATAAACTTTGTATTTACAACAATTATAGTATTAGAGAAAAATTACAAAGAGTTCCCCAGACCCAGTTTCCTCTATTATTAAGGTTTGCTATCAGGATGGTACATTTTTTTACCGTTAATGAACTGATGGAAATGGACTATTACAGTTCATAGTTTTATCCACAGAATTTCTTCAGCTTGTCTTACTGAGCATGAAATTTATTTTTACTTGCTTCATGTGTATCTTATATGTAGTTTATTTTCTTTCATTTTACATTTGTATTGAGGTAAAAATACAAATGTAATTTACCATCTTTACTATTTTTAAATGAAGTATGGCATTCATGCAAAAAAGTTGCACACATCCTCTTGTGTAGTTTCATGAATCTTCACAAGATGACTGACTATACGCATGTAACCAGACTCTAATAGGGAAAATATTACCACCATTTCAACAGCCTTCTTGTATCCATACCTAGTAATTGAGCCTTAGGGTAACAAATATCCTGACATCTAACTAATCTTGTTAGCTAGTCCTCGCTTTTGAACTTTGCATAACACTTGGTATATACTACCTGGTGCCCAACACCCCAAACTCACTTTTTTTTTCTCTTAACGTCATCTCTGTAATGTTAATCTATATTTTTGCATATAGTTGTAGCTTATTCATTCTTATTCTTTATAGTATCCCATTGTATATTTATATCATAGTGCATTTACCCATCTACCCATCATAGTGCATTATCCCATTTTTCTATGGGATTTGCTAGCTGGTTAACTATGAAATATTTTCCTACAATAATTGTCAAATTAGGTGGATTGCAATTTTTTTAAAGTAGTAGTGAATTTACCAATAAGTCAGAGGATATATGTATAGAATGAAGGGGTGCAAAATTTTGTTAAATGATCTTTCAGGATCTGGCAAAATAATAATATAATTTTCCTCCCTTATTCTATTGACATGGTGAATAATCCTAATTGATTGATGAATCTTAACCTCCATTGAATTCTTGGTCAAAGCCCATTTTGACATCATGTTTTATCCTTCTGCATATTGTGCTATATTTGATATTATCTTACCTAGAAGTTTTGTTTATGGGAGATAGATTGCAGCTTCCCTTTATTCACACATCTTTTTCAGATATTGATCTCAAGATCATGGTACTTTCATAACCTTTTGGAACTCTGGAAGTCCTTTCAACAATACTTGGAAAATGTGTGTTTTATGCTATTTCCTTTTTGGATAGTTTAAAGACATTCCCTAGGGAAGCCATCCGATTCTAAGATTGGGCTCAAGATTTCAAACTACTACTGCCAGTAGTATTAGATGTTAAATGCTAATATATAATATACCTTTATTTTGTACCAGAAAAAGCACTAAAACAGATTATCTTATTTTATCTACACGTAAACTCTCCAGGGGATTACCGTTATTTTCAAAGCATGGGATTTGAGTTTTAAGGAAGAGGTGCAACTTGCCCAAAGCTATGCTGGCTGTTCATAAAAGAACCACCTTTCCCAAGCACTGGCTGTTCACCTGGCAGGTGATGAAGTAGAGTGGCTGCATGTTTTCTGAGGTCCTTACTTGGTTCTGACTCACAGAGGTGAATGTTTCAGTTTTCTTTTCCTGTAATAACACACAAAATGCAAGCAAGTCACCAGCCCCCTCAGTGCATTCGACTTTGTAAGGCACATCATCCTCTCTCTCACTCCTTCTCTGGCTGTAATACCCTTCCCAATCATTCCTATGGAAGTAACACCTCCAGGGAACACATTTTTATAAATATAAAGGCAAAAAAAGTCAACATAAAAATAATACTTCTAGTTTTTCCACATTTTTAGAGAACACTTTATGAATTAAGTCTTTATTAAACCCCAGTGGTTTCCCGAGTATAACGTTTTCCTCAACCTTTTTATTGCAGCTGTTAATTTTTCTGTCTCTTCTTCAATGAAGAAACCAGCTCAGAGTCTTCATTTTTTTCTATTTGCTCATTTTTTCTTTTAAACCACTTCTGTACACTTTGCACAAAGTCTTCTCTTAGAGACTTATGCTCTGCAATGAAACCCCTCTCTGCTGGTGTTTGTTATCAAAATACACTGGTCATTTCTTTAGCTGAGGACTGCAACAGTTGGATACATCTTTTGCTTCTTCTTTCCTAAATTCGTATTAGGTTACATCAACATATATAAATAGTATTTTTGAATAGTGAATTATGATAAATCCTTAAAATCCTCAGCTTTCAATTCAGTGTTCCTAATCTTCTAAAATGGTCCCAGCAGGAGCCATCTTGCTTCTTCTGGAGTTCTTACACTTCTTATTGCAACATTTCAGTCTCTGAGTAGAGCCTCCTGAGTTCATAGCCACCATTTGCCCCTTAATTCAGTGCAAATTTCCATTGACGAATTTGTGACCTTCAGGGTCCAGGCCACATCAACTATTTTTTTAAATTCTTCATTAAATCATAACTGTGTACATCAGTGCATTTAAGGGGTACAATGTACTGTTTTGATACACAATGTGAATGCTTACATCTAACTGATTAATATAACCATCTCCTTGCTGACTTATTTTTTTGCGGTAAAAACATTCATACTCTATTATAAACAGTATAGAAATGTATCGTTGCTTTATGCAACGTTGGTTGATTGGGGGAGGGGGAATCCACATCAACTGTTTTCATCAGAGCACCTACATCTTTTGATTTCCACAACATGAGAAAATCCAAGCCCTGGGTTTTTGTTAGTATGGATTTTTTGCATTTTCTGGTATTGCACCAGGATGTTGGCTTTCAAATAACAAACTAGTGAAGAGTCCTTTGAACTCATGTGTTCTAAATTCATTTTGAGCAATCTTCTCAGTGTTTCTGAAAAGGGATTTGTGGCCTCATGAGCTTTCTTTCCTATGTCCACAGTGGCTGTGGAATTCTTCACAGTCTCCTGGAAGGTTGTATTACGTGATGTTTCAACCTTTAGCTGATATTTTTGCCCAAGTACTCCACTTGGAATAAAACAGTATAAAGTTACAAAGATCTATCCATTTCTTTTATTAAGATCTAAACCCCCCTATATGTATACAAAAATACACCAATAATTATTCTACAACCGTTATTGGTAAAGATGTCCTTCCACATAGGTTCCTGAAGTCATTTCCTCCCTTACTCGCTCAGGGATTTTTAAAATCCACATTCTTTCTTTACTATTTAGTCAACATATAGTTACTCAGTTCTTACCATGTATTAAATAAGTGTATGGCACGTTGGACTTCACTAAACATTTTATATACATTTGTGAATAAAGCAAACAAAATATCAGTTATCTTGGTAGGATGGAGGAAACAAATGCTAAATAATAAGTACAGTTTATTAAATATTGGAAGCTGATAAATAAGGGGAAAAAGTAGACCAAGGTAAAGAAAAATGTGGGTATTTGAAGAAGGTGAACAGTTTACCATATTAAGTAGAATATTATGATTGGCTACGATGAGAATGTAAACCTTGAGCAAAGATTTTGTTTGATAAGGGAGTTCTCAATTGATATGAAGGGACAGGGCTTTCCTGTCCCAGGTAATAGCTGGAGAAAATATACTAAGCTGGGAGTATGTCTGATGGATCCTAGGAAATGAGACTCTACCATTGCTTGTGGCAATATGAAATTTGTCAGGGACAGTATCAGGGACAGAATCAGGGGACAGATTTCTGATGAACTAAACTTAAGAGAGAACATGAGAAGAGCACCTGTAAAGACAATGTTTTGTGTTTGCCGAATATAAACAATGTTTTTGCAGAATTTCGCTATAAAGGGGGACAAATAAATAAGCTAATTGTTAGTGGGCAAAGTTTGAAATCAGCAACGTTATTTTCTACCAAGAGAACTGATATTTTGTTTACTTTATTCACCAATATATATAAAGTATTTGGTCAGCATATTTGTATGCAAATCAGAATAATAGAATGTGCAATATTCATTATCAGGGAGGAAGATGGAAAAGTTTGGGTGTTATGTCTCTAAGGAGTGGTGATAAGGAAAGGCGAGTTCTGACTCTAAGATGTGTGACAGCAGGGAAGCAAAGGCAGGCCCAGGAAAAACAGACACTGCGATTGGTTACATGGAAGCTCTCTACAGATTGTTTTGGTTTTCTTACTGAAATAGGAAGGAAAGTCAGCAACTTGAACAAAGAAGGGTGAGTGAGTTGGGGGTGAGAGGAGAAGATAGTGTAAGATATTATTAGGGAGAAAGTAGAGCAGTGAACATACCAAGAACGTGTGCTATGATTGTCTACCAGCATTACAGATTTACTTGAAGACAATAGCCATTAATTTACAGTGAGGGACGTGGGTGCTATTCTTTTTATCCAGCCTTATTTTGCTACCTAGGTACAGACTCTGTGTCTAGTAGACACAGAGTTGCCATGGGGTTGGATCTAACCATCATCATGGCTTTGCAAATGAATATGATGAAGCAAGAGCAGAAAGAGGTCAAGGCTGCTTTCAAGTGAAGGATTATAATGACTGGCAATGTCGTTTAATTTGAGAGAGGACATCGTGGGAGCAGAGGGTGATGGAAGGAAAGGGTCATTGAACTGGGGACTCTGTGGACTCAAAGAATAGGTAGGGTCAACTTACCAGGGGAGTGACTGCAAAGAAAATGCACGGTTATCTGTTCTGACTTCTGTCTCTTATTGAAATGTCTCCTGGCCAACAATTGCTCTCATAGATACCCACTGATGGACTGGAACATGTGGGGGAAAATGTCAGTAAAAAAGAAGTTGATGTGGGTGGCACCTGTGGCTTAAGGAGTGGGGCACTGGCCCCATGTGCTGGAGGTGGAGGGTTTAAACCCGATCCTGGCCAAAAACTGCAACAACAACAACAACAACAACAACAACAAAAAAGTCAATCTTTTTTGCATGGTGCCTTCCCATTGTCTTCTCCTGTGATAAATCCATGAAGGACGAGTGTGAATAAGGGCCAGGCTTTTCTGTCCTTCTATACTTTGGGCTTATTGTTCTCTAAAAGTCCCCATATAATCACTTGAAAATTCACTCTTAGTATAGTAATTTGCATTAATTGGTACAAATTAATGTTTCTCATCTCAGATATACTTTTGCCTTGAATGACGGTCACAGAATCAAGGTCTGTATCTGAATCATTTTATCTGTGTACTAGAACTAACCATTTGAGATTCAGGCCATATCTGCAGTTACATACTTGATCTGTGATGGCTATTTCCCACCCTCCACAAATTCAGAAAACATAACATTGAGCTCATTCACCATTTACCTACCCAAGAAACTTGCCACTTCAGTGTGCCTACTTTCCCCATCATTAACACCAATTTCTAACCACCTATGTTTAGAACTCTGAATATTTCTTTCCTCTAATTTCTGCATTTGCCAGATAGTTTTACCAAGCTGAGTGTTTGGATAGAAAGTGACCAAGATGCTAAGTTGACCAAAAAAGTGACATACAAACCAACCAAACTTAATGACATTTTACCGACACCTTTATTGACTATTTCATTCCTCTTACATCTCACCCTCTCTCCTGTCTCCTTCTGCCCTCACCCTTATTTAGGGCATTATGTAATTTAGCCTTTGAGAACATGCATTTTTTATTTTTATCAAAATTGTTTCATCTATATTAACCACGGACTATAGAGTATAAATTCCCAGAGATTGAAACTATCTCCATCTATACCAACACACAGCAGAGGGAGCCTCTACATGGGAGTTGGAATCGCTGTCTGTTCCCCCCTTTTCCATCTATACCAACACACAGTGGAGGGAGCCTCTACATGGGAGTTGGAATCGCTGTCTGTTCCCCCCTTTTTACTAATTTACCCTTCATCCCAGGGTAAGGCATTTCAGTTTCCTCATTAATAAAATGATGCAGTTGTGTGATCTCCAGGGTTTCATTTGGCCTGGCAATTTTGTGAGTCCATATAAGTCAAAAGTAATATCACAATAAAAATGTCAAAAAGTATTTCTTTTTTGTTTCTGAGACTACTATTCAAATCTTAACAACCTCACAATGTTTATTTGTACACTGCATTTCGTATTTTACACATGATTTCTAGTGGCAGGAATAAACATTTAACAGGAGATTCCTAAGAGGAAAACTAACCTTCTAAAACTAAAGCAGTCTAGGGAGTCACAATTAGGGACCTGAAATAATTATCCTGGTTCTCCCATGTGGTACCCCTCCAGTGTGGTTCCCCTCCAGTGTGGTACCCCTTTTATTCTTACCGTTCAGTCTCACTCAGAAAGTTCAAGCCACCCTAAACACACACATCTATCATTCCAGAAACCATTCTTACACTCTGTGTCTGGCTACAAAATTCATCTTGCAAAGTAGAGGCACCTTTTATTTTTCTCCTCTTATCTCAGTATCTTAATTACAGTGACTCATGAGCTGAATTTTTTAGGGGGTGTGTGTGTCTGGTTGCAGTCATGCTGATGTGTCACAGAATTGTGACTACAACTTCTGCCGTAATTGATGGGAACAAATTCTTCTGGGACGCATTAATACAGCTGCAGGCTGTGAGGCAAGCAGTGAATGGAAAGTAAATGGGTTCAGGAGCTCTAGAGACACCGGTGTTGCTGGAGGCGGGAAGTCGGCAGTCACTAATAGCTACAGCTGATCAGTGGGAAGGAAGCTTGCAAGAGGTTTGTTTCACCAATTACAGATCATGTGGGCTTGGCTGTCATGATCACATCTTGCTTTCCCAAACCAATTAGTCTTTAGTATTGTACTAATGAATGAATACATAGTTGAGTCATAGAACGATGAGATACATACCTTTAATAACAGGCATCAACGAAGTAAAAGCCGAAGGGCTGTTACAGAGCCCTTGCAGGGTGTGGTGACATTTTGTGGATGTGTTTATACCCTGAGTTTCATAAATAAGTAAAACTACAGTTTTCCTACCTGGAATTTGATTTGGCCTCATAGCACAGTGAGAAGCAGCATTTTAGCTTTTATGTAGACTCTTTAGATTAAGCACACCTTATTCTCATATTTCCAGAAATAAATATATTCTATGCTCTTGTCAATGTCAATTTCACTTACTAAATAATTAAAAAAGCAAAGCATACTGTTTGATTCATGGTTCTCACACCCGTGGCCTGTCTCATAAGCTGATGACTTCCATGGCAGACCACCTATACTTGGTTTTGATACCAAGGATAACTTCAGTCACTGCTATTACATAGATCATTGAGTTTATAGGCCCTTGTATTTTCAAATCTATTAATAATTCCTTAAACAGACACGATTTCTTTGTAAATAAGTAATTGATCATGAAGACAAGTTACATGTCCAGTTGGGAAGAATTTAATGACTCTACCACCATATGGCCTCTGGCTTCTTCCTAGCGAGCCACAAGTCACAGTAAGTGTAAAAAGTCACTGCACTGTGGTGTCCGATGTGGATTGCAGCCACTTGCCGAGATACTCAGGCATTGTTCAGGATTTGTGTCAGCTTTCAGCAGGCATTTTGATGAATATGAATGTAATAGAAATGTCTGAATCTGGGTATGAATCAAATATAAACCAAAGATTAAATGCCTCCTTGGAGGAAGTGCCTTTTTTCTTTTTTCTTCCTTTTTCTTTCTTTCTTTCTTTCTTTTTTTTTTTAGAAAAAAAGTCTAGTTTTCTTTCTGCTTGGTCATTTTGAGGCATTAGACATCAAACCAGCTTAGTGCTGGAGTCACATTCTCTTGGGGAGGAAGGACAAGTTGAGGAGCACATACGAATAAAATACAAAGAAAAGGAGCTTAAATGTGTTACATTTTGTAAGGACAACTATAAAGTGTCCTATTTTCAAAATAAGCCTTAAAACGAATAATTGGTAGTTTATTTGAAGAATTTGTATTATAATTATGCCAGGAAGTCAAGAAGTGTTACTACACACTATACCTCCCTCCCAGCCTCATGTCACTCTGTTCAAAATAATTATAATGTAAAAGTCTGTCTCTGAAGTAAATGTTCAAGCACCGTAAAATCTCATGTGAATTGAACTTTTCAGAAGTTGAAGTATAACATTCTCTTCCTTCTCTCCTTGACGAAATAAAGGAAGTTGGGTATCATAATATAGAGGAAGAGGAAATAAAACATGTGAATCTTTCTAAATGAAGAATATAAATGTCTTAACACAATAACTGAGAAAATGACGTGAAGGCTACGGTAACCAGTTTGATGAGACTATTTCAAATTGCATATAAAAATAGCACACTGTACCCCATGACAGTATCAATGTTCACAGCTGTGATCTAATAAAAAAATCAAACAATCATATAGAAGTCATTTTCTTGTCATAGATATTGTAGCTCCAGAACTTTTATTAACTTCTAATTGATGCACGATGAGTTCTTAAGTGCTTTGATCAGGTGTTAAAATCATCTGTCTTTACATTATGTTGTTTGAAAACTGGATAGAGCTTTAGACGTAAGCCCGTGGGAATAAAGGATTCCCTTCACAGGAATTATATATGAAGATTACCTAGGGATCTATTTCTCTGGCCATAATTGATCAACTACATTTTTAGGAGATCAATTTTTAGTTTGTGTGATTATATCTGTTTCTTTAGACATTATCATTTTTTCATATAAGGAGAACGATCAGGAATGTTTTTTGCCCAACTCACAGAAAAGAATGCCAATATGAAAGAGTTAATGTATGGTGTGAAATTTGAGTAGGAAACACAGTCCTATAATAAAAAGCTTGATAAATATAGATTTGGTTTCTCATGTGTAAAATAAAGGATGACTTTAAACAAACCTCTACTGTTTATTCTTGTTACTTTATGATTCTGAAGTACCATGACTTTTTTCTTTTGACAAATAAATGTCAGATATGAATATAAAAAATTGTGAACGAATCAACAAGGTTTCTTCTTAAATAACTGTGCTGGTTTCCTGTATACTCTTAACATGTTCTAGGCTCTTACCATTGCCAATTTAAGTTGCTACATTATAGGAAAACTAGAGAAAGGGGCACTGGGTTTGACAATTTTCCTTGTCAATAAATCAGTGACTTCCATGATTATGCACATATACTTCAAATTTGTACCTGTCCACACTTATAAAATATGTATTGTATGCATACAAATTGTTTCAGTTAACATTTTTATATGCTCAGAGTGCTATGTGCTTTCTGTTAAGAAGGCAACTCATGTAGGGACCTAGTTCTCAATTCATGGATCACATGTCCTCCAATAATGCTTTGTTTACTATGTTACTCGTCTCAGGAGAAGGAAATGTTACCCTGACTAGAGAATAGAAAACAAGATGGTATTAAGTCCCATTTGAGGTTTGTGTTTCTGTCTGCAGTAGGTTGAGTGCTGGTTCTCCAAAAGGTATTTCTATCTGGAAATTTGTACAAAAAGTAAATGCAACTTTTTATAGACAATGGGTCTTCACAGATGTAGTTAAGTAAACATTTAGAAATAGGAACATCTGGGTTAATTAGGGTGGGACTTCAATCCACTGACGTGTATCCTGAGAAAGGAATAGGAGAAGACACACACAGAGAAGGGCATTTAAGAATTTATGCAGAGAGGGGAGTGAGGCCCCTAAGGAAACTCTGAAGCCCTCAGAAGCTGGAAGAGTCAAGGAAAAATTCTATTCTAGAGCCTCCAGGCAGAGTAAGAACTTACGGAGTATAGATTTCAGATTTCTGGTTAACTGCAAGAGGATAAATGTATGTTGTTTTAAGCCATGTGGTTACAGCAGCCCTATGAAGCTCATGTGCTGTCATTGCCACAAACTTTGTAAAACCCAGAACTGACACATACATGACGGGTGAATCCACTAGAAACCACACGGCATGGTCAGAACAGGCAAATCAAGAAAATAGAACAAAATGACTATTTACAAGGGAAGCTACAGGGGCGCTTGCTTGATCACAAATACCATAGATCGTGTGTCTTAAACAACAGAAATTTATTTTCTCTCATTTCTGGAGGACAGAAGTCCAGGACCTGGCAAGACTGGTTTCTCTGGAGGCTTCTGTCCTCGGTCTGCAGATGGCCACGTTCTCCCTGGGTCCCACGGGGCCTTTTCTCTTCCGGTTGCATCCCATGTCTCTCATTCATATCCTAATTTCCTCTTTTTATAAGGACAACTGTCAGATGGGATTATTGCCCATGACAAGAGCCTCATTTTAGCTTAATTACTTTTTTTTTAAATGCTCTATGTCCAAATACAGTCACATTCTGAGACACGGAGGGTTATGGCTTTAATGTACGAATTTTGGGGAGATAATCTAGTGGATAACAATGTTCTCTTAGCAAGAGTAGGTGCCAAGGAGTAAGGACAGGAAAAAGTCATAATAACCCAGAAACAGAGGGGGTTTTGTGGAAAGAGGTTTTTGGTGTAAGCTGTGAGCATTGGTGGAGAGAACAGTGAAGACTCGGAGGACAGAGGGCAGAGGATGAATTCCTCCCTCATTTGCTCTTCTCCTCTTCTCCAAGAGGGCAAGAGAACAGACCTGGGCAGCACATACACTTCAGCTTTCCAGAGCACAGAGCAAGGCTGAAAAGGGTAGAACTGAGAAGGCTAATAAAGATACGTAGTATAAATTAAATTTGAAAATTATTTTAATGGAGGTGAACTGTAACCAATTCTGCAGCCTGCATCATTAACAAGAAAGGTGGAGAATAATAATAAAGTATTTCTTAACCACTCTTATGATACATAAATAGTTATAATTGAATATGTTGTCACAATACAGGAGCATCTTGGAAGTTTTAAAAATCTTAATTCTTATGGAATTAGTTTTCATATTTTTGATGACGTGTATGTATACATGTTCTAATAAACTCCGTGTATTTTAAAACATCACACAAATTGGCAGGTATTCTAAAATTGAAATTCTGGTTGCTTAGCAGGGCTGTGCTCAATATACTCAAAGAGAACTAAAAATAGACCTGCTGTTTGACCCTGCAATGCCTTTATTAGGTATATTCCCAGACAACCAAAAAATCGCATTACAACAAAGACATTTGTATCAGAATGTTTATTGCAGCCCAATTCATAATTGCCAGGTCATGGAAGAAGCCCAAGTGCCCATCGATCCACAAATGGATCAACAAACTGTGGTATATGTACACCATGGAATACTATGCAGCCATAAAGAAAGATGGAGACTTTACGTTCTTCATGTTCACATGGATGGAGCTGGAAAATGTTCTTCTTAGCAAAGTATCACAGGAATGGAAGAAAAAGTATCCAATGTACACACACCTATTATGAAATTAATTTAAACCTTTTTATATGAAAGCTATAACCTAATAACAACCTAAGGATATGAGGAAGGGGAGGGAGGGGGAGAGGGTGGAGGGAGAGGGATTCAAGGGTTCACTTCTGCGAGGGTACAAGTGAATCTTTCTATGAGTAGAATATGAATGTTTTGACATAATAACTAAGAAAGTTACATGAAGGCTATGTTAACTAGTTTGATGGAAGTGTCTTGGATTGTGTGTGAAAACACCACACTGTACCCCCAAAGTGCACCAATGTACACAGTTACCATTCAATAAAAAAAAAAAAGGAAAAAAAAGTTTTTATACTCTAGCTATCATTTTGTCACTAAGGACCTAGTGAAATTGTGGGATGTTATTTTAATAAATCAATTGCTAGAGAAAATTTTTTTGTGAGTGTGGAGTGTCTCCTGTAGTATCTTCACTGAATGATACTGAATTGATATTTGATAAACAGGTAATTAACTGAATATTAATCAATATTTGGTAAATACTTATGTAACTGAATTAAACTGGAAGTAGACATAGGCTTATTTTCCTCAGTATACAAATAAGCTGAGAGAAAACAGTGATTATTTTAGCATCTTTATGGATTGGCAACTGAGTAATAGGGGGTAAATATTTGGATTTATTGCCAGGCTGTTCCCTTTCCTCGTAGACACCTTAGTCATTTTACATTAGAATGCTTCTTGGGAAAAATAAATGAAATTTCTTTTTAAAAACTGATTTATACATGCATATCTATGTTGAAGTTCTAATTACATTTGTCAAGTAAATTAATCTGCTTTGGGGAGAAAGCTATCAGGAATATTCTTGAGACTTGATTTCTACATGAAAAAACCTGATTGTTAAATCCCTAAAAGTAATTGAATTAATGTTTATGTGTCTTTTCAAACATTTTCCTGTGAATGGACAATGTACAAAAAATTGCATCTCATTATAATGTGTAACAAATTTTGCTAAGAACAGAAGAACCTAGAGTAGCTGAAACGGAAGAACCAAAATTGTATACAGCTTCCCAAAAGAAGATAGCCACTAGAGGGCACTACTGCTCTTTACTAAACCAACCTGTCCTGCTGAAGCTGAAGATTTAAAAACCTGGGGGTTCAAGGTGGCAAATTTAAGTTGCATATGAAATACTCTACAAGAAGAAAAATAAATTTATTACAGTTAATATTATTTATCAGACAATTTCAAAAACCCGAGCATTTAAATTGGCATTTCCATCAAACTAATTTTACTAGTCTTTCAGCAGTATAGGTTGAAAAATACACACACATAAAGGAAAAGATATTTATGGAACTTCACAGTAACTTTGCTTAGATAAATTCTGTTATATATTCATGGTAGAGGTTTCTACTTCTCATAATGAAGAATAATAGTAATAATAACCTCACCACATGGATTACTTTCCCTTTGAATGCTAAGCTATATTTATCCATATACAATTACTATTCAAAACACAGTACACATTCAGGCTTACACATCCAAAATGGAAAGGCCAAGACAGGTGCTATAATCATCAATTTAATAGGGAAGAAATTGAGGTGCAGAATGTCATTGCTTACATAAATCACAGAGGATTTGGGGTGTGAATGTGCATTTGCCTGTATAGTATATACAGGGACAAAGGAGAATGAAGAAATATATTTATCTGTAACATTTAAAAAATAATGATTCAAAATTAAATAATGTGTCATACACACATAATATACACATTTTACAGATAGAAAATGCAGATGGATTATGGTGTTTCATTATTAACAGGTATTATGATCACTAATAAAAATCAGTAAAATACTTACCATGCCTACTATGAACTAAGAAACAAATGGCTAATGGAAATATGAGACACATTCTCTGATATAAAACAATGGAAATAGAATTAAACGGGTAAGACACACGAGCAGAATTGCACACATTGCAATAGTTTCTGTGAAAAAAATATGCTAGGTGTTTTATATACAAAATTGGGGATAGTATTGTGGGTTGCAGTAAACTAAAGCACTATGAATTTAAACTTGCTGTTGACGTGAGAGCAACATTTGGATATGTGATTGAGGGCATTACAGCATGGGAAGAGATTCAGAGATCTGGATGATCCTGACAGACATGGCAGTACATATCAATCTGGCTGGCAGAGGGCTAGGGAGGAATAGATGGAGAAATCTAGAAAGATAGATGGCAGACAGGTTGTGTCTAATTTTGAACTCCAGGCTGTGTTGCTTTGATACGATTCATCGTGTTTAAATCAGGTGTGTGATATGATCAAAGCAGCATTTAGTAAGATTAACCTACATGCACAATAGATTCCTGCAAGGATAAACTTTGGTAAGAGAACACCTGTGAAGAATCCGTTTCACAAAACAAACATGAGATAGCATGAGCCTTAATTAGGACAGTGGTGATGGGCATAGAAAGGGGGAGGACTGAAATAGAAGCCATTTAGAAATATGCACAGCATGGGTTTTTGTTTTATAAATGTGGAAGTCTCTGAAAGGAGGGAAGATAAGAGAGATAGTGAGAATTCAAGCCCAGAGAATGTGAAACTAAAGAAGGAGATAGTAGGGTGGCGCCTGTGGCTCAGTGGGTAGGGTGCCCACCCCATATACTGAGGGTGGCCGGTTCAAACCCGGTCCCGGCCAAACTGCGTCAAAAAAATAGCCGGGCATTGTGGCGGGTGCCTGTAATCCCAGCTACTCAGGAGGCTGAGGCAAGAGAATTGCTTAAGCCCTAGAGCTGGAGGTTGCTGTGAGCTGTCACGCCACAGCCCACTACCGAGGGCAACAAGGTGAGACTCTGTCTCTAAAAAAAAAAAGAAGGAGAAAGTGAATTTGTATCGAAGAGAAAAGACACAGAAAAATCAGTTAAGTTTCAGATATTTTTAAGTCTTTCATTTGCTTAAATACAGTGATTCATCTCAGAGATGGAAAGGAGTTAGATGGCAATACGGATTTAAATAGTTATATCGTAAAATGCTAACGCTACTAGAAGGAAGAAATTCATTTCTAAGTGGAAGGCAAATGGGCATTTTGTAAAAAGTTCTCAAGTGAAGGAGTTTCTGTGTTTATGGAGAGTTGCCCAGAGTTTCCGTGGACTATGCTTAACACTCAATGAATTAGTCAATCAAGTACAAGACTGTGTTCAATCTGCCCTTTGCTACTGAAGGACTGGAGCGTTGGGCGGCTTCACTGCATTTGTCACGTAGTATTGGTTGCTTTGAACTCATCCATCTGACTCCATTTCACATACTGCTAATGATTATCTATAGAGGTAAGATGTATGTAATTAGACCAAATCAGCAAAATCTGACCAAATACATTAGGTTTCCCTCTGAAATGAAGAGTGTTAGCATGATAGCAACTCTATTTCCAAGCTTTGTCTGGATAAAAGAAAGAACATTCAATCTTTGATTTAAATCAATTGACATCAAAAGTCTTCACATCTCATGGCTGAGTAGCTGGTTGAGAAGGAGGAACACCACTTGCTGATACTTCCCAAATATTTCCTCCTGCCATTACTAGTGTGATTCCTCCCACAGTGACTCCTGCTGTCTACAAACCACATTCTACCTTCCAGCCTTTCCAGAGACAGCGTCACCACAAAAACGCATGTACATCTCCATCCAGTTCCTGAATAGCTGTGGAAATATCCCTAGAATTATAAGTGCACACTACCTGTTGCAATGATTCCTGCTCCTTCAGCCCTCATTAATGAGAGCAGCAAGTAGTGTATGTATGAAAATTAGCTCTGAGTTCACTGAAAGGGATTTGGGGACCCATATGTTTTGCCTAACACTTTGCTGTCATTGTGACTGGCTAGGTTAATAATGTGCACGTGGGGCTGCCTTCGTGGAGTTTAATTCCATTTAGGGAAAGCCACATTGCTTAGGCCAAAACTTATTATTAATGGGATGACTCATCTGTCCCCACTTTTGATGTTTGATGTTTCCATCCAAGTGGAGGGAAGTCCAAAGATACAATAATTGTAGCTTCATTCTGTCTTTAGGATATTTTTCAGGTAGGTCAATTTCAAAATAGAAAAACAGGTAGGCCTGCTGAGCTTAAATCGTGTATCCCTTATTGGAAGAAAGTGGAATTCTGAGTTAATTCCTGTAGATATGAATTGGCTGTCGGGGTATCCAGGCTGGCCTCTAATCAGGTGGCTAAATTTACTAAGTCCTGGAGTCCATTGGGCTCTCATACAATGCTAATACTTCAAACTGTCATTATCAGGAAGATAGGTAGTATTTTACTTTTTTCATTATAATTCTTTTTTTAATTGCTTTCTTAACTGCTCGATTAGTTTATTACTTGTTCACAGGAAAAAACAATTGTGTAATGAGATCCCTGAGAAACCTACAACACAAAGTGTGAGAATGAGTGGTGGAAAGATTTTTCATTATCCTAACTCTTGGAATTACTTATATTTAACATTTTAGTGTACCTTGTTCTAATAGAAGGAAAAAAAAAAAACTACAGATAAAGTTTAACCACTAGTAGTAACTGTGTTACAAAACATCCTATATTACCTAGAAATTATCCTGTTTTCATTTATGATTCTTGTTTAATTTTTGAAAAGGAAAGAATGAAAAGTAGGCCTTTCATACTGTTGGATCTTGGCCAAAAAATCTATGATAAACTGTAGATAAATAAATCATAATGGTTGAATTGGACAGGTTACTATTATTTAGGTCAAGAGCCAGAATAAGACACGTAGTTACATTTTCTTGGAAAATCTAGACATAATGGCTCTAAGGAATAGTTGATTTAAAACTTAAAATATTAAACCATTATGGGCTTCAGATTTCAATCAGTTTTGAGCTTTAACTTTATTATCAAGAAGGTCTATTTCTTTTTGGTTTTGCTACCACTAAAAAAATATGTAAATTTGTAGATATGAGACTCTCTACTTGGCTATCTTTCTGTAACCCAAAGGGGCACGATAATCTATTGAGCAAATTTTAGCAAGATCCTAATATATTTTCTTGTTCTTCACACACTGAGGACATAAGGCACTTGGAGAGTATGTGGTTAAGATTGGTATCTAAGAGTCTGATTTGGTAAAAAAAAATGGTATCCTAGTTCTAGCAGCTCCAACAGTAAATGTTTCATCATACCAAAATTCTATACCATGTAAATATGTACACCTTACTATTCCTCACTTAGACTCACAGAGTACAGTAATTTGCTAACATTATTGTAACTTTCTGCAAATTATTTTGTGTGCAAGGATTAATATAGAAACATAAGTATTTATGAAAAGTATATATTTTACAATAGCAAGTAGTAAGAGTAATTACAAACCTTTGATCTAATTTTGTATTTCAAGAGTTTTTTTTTTTTTTTTTTTTTTTTTTTTAGCAATTTAGAACAGTATTTTTATTTCACAATTCTATGAGAAAAGCTTGGTGTGGCATCTCAGGCCTGTCATTCTAGCGCTTTAGCAGGCTGAGGGGTTGGATTGCTTGAGTTTAGGAATTCAAGACCAGTCTTAGCGAGAGCAAGACTCTGTGGGTACTAAAAATAGTAAAAATAGCCAGGGGTTTTGGTGGGTTCCTGTAGTCCCAGGCTGAGGCAAGACAATCACTTGAGCCCAAGAGTTTGAGCTTGCTATAAGCTATGACACCATAGCACTCTACCTAGAGAGATAGAGTGAGACTGTCTCAAAAAAAAAAAAAAAAAAAAAGAAAGAAAGAAAAATTCTGAGTAATGTAAATTTATTTTTGTAAACAGATCTTTTGTAATATAGAGCTAATGAAAATTATAGTTGATAAAATAGTGTGTGCTATAGTATAGATATGCCCCCAAGCTTTTTTAAGTGAAAGCTAAGTTTATCTACAAGCACGCTAAACAAAAGAATCAAGAAGTTCAAGAGCCCAAAATGGAAATGCCTTAAACGTCAATCAAGTGACTGAAATTATTGAACTGGGACAAATATTGCACAACTGGTAAGAATGGGAATTTTGTTGCATTAGAGAGTGAAGGTACAGTGTAGAGATGTTTCTGGAACTCAGCTCCACACAGGCTCAGCATTGTTATATCTTCTTGAGATTTTTCAAAAGTAGCTGAAACTAAGCATTTGTATGAAGTTTCTCAAATTTTAAAATTGTTCTGTTTGCTCAATTAAATGAATCTTTAGGTTGTTTAATTCTTGGGTCCACCACTTAGAAATGGTCAAAACGATTGATGTGGGGAAGAAACCAGGCACTGAACTCTCTGTACTGGGGGGATATAGAGAAAGGAACCAGGGGCCTAGAAATCCTAGTGGACCCTGGAGAAGAAAAGCTATTCAGACATGACCCTGGGGATTAGCTTGTAAGACTGCAGAGAATTCACAACTACTGACAATTTCCGGTCTTTGGGGATATTTTTGCTACAATGCAATGAGTTATGTTTCTTATTCTACTCAGAATAAAGAGATCGTATAAAAAAAACCTATAGCCACCCCCAGTTTGTGAAAATTCAGATGCCTTTGAAAATAGGGATTTCCAGAAAAAAATAAGTCATTTTTATAGAGAGTTATTTACTGGACGTTATTATTTGTAATGCCACATTACTCTCTCAATTTTCTTTTCTTTTAGGTTCTCAATATCAAGATTTCCTTTGGTGCCTACTTCTTCAGATAGTAGTTATAGATCAATGGATATCATTGATGTGTTTGTCTTCACTTCAATTCTGTGTTGAGACAAACAAACAGGCAAACATATACAAATCACAGCGGATTAGTTTGCTTTTAAACAAATTCCTTACCCATTTCTTCTTTGGAATGTGGTATAACTGTTCAATTTAACTCTCTTAGCAGTTCAGAGAATAATAGATACGTGAGGCGGCTATTCCTCTAGTAGAATTATCTGAGTAGAAATTTACTTTATGGTAAACACTTAGTAATCACTAGGGAAGTTAAAATTTCCTGGGCAGCCTGGACATCCATCTATGCAGGTATGTGACCACGTTTTCTGCGTGTAGAAATTTGACTGAGTCACCTCATTTCTGATGTGTGTAGAGCACGTGATAGAAACATACTCATTTATTTACTTTTTGTGCAGTTGGATCTATAGGCAGATGATTAATTTCTCCCAGATTGTAGGCTCTGGGTGTGCAGGAAGCGACACAGAAGGAAAGGATTCAGGTAAGAAGCAGGGGAATGTGTTCCAAGGGGCGTGGGAAGGAGCAACCAAATTTTTGTCTAGAAAAATAGGCACCTATGGCCAGAAAAATGATATTGATACTGGAATTTCATCTTCTCTCTTGGCTAGCATGCCAAATCTGATACCGGAGTTTTAGGTTCTTGGTCTTTGAATTTATCCTTCAAATCACAGATTCTGTGATCACAGATCAGTGGTAAGACAGAATTTATTTACAGAAAACACTAAAGTTTAGTATTTACAAAAACACTAAAGTTCCCAGTAGGGAGAGAAAACCCAAGTTGGGGGAGAAAAGCTCTCTCTGTTTCTCTCTCTGTCTCTCCATCTCTCTCCATCTCTCTCTGTCTCTCTCCATCTCTCTCTGTCTCTCTCTGTCTAGCGGTATATATAGGTGCATTGGTTCTATCTATATGAGGCCAGGAAATGAATGGACACAGTCCCTTCCGCTGGGGCAAGGTGAAGGAATGTATTAATGAATGGACACAGTCTCTTCCGCTGGGGCAAGGTGAA
>NW_003852404.1:16952582-16966554 GCF_000181295.1 Otolemur garnettii | reverse complement strand
CTTCCGCTGGGGCAAGGTGAATGAATGTATTAATGAATGGACACAGTCCATTCACAGAATCCAGGCCAAGTAAACTTACATGAAATTGACCTAAGCATAGGAAATGGGGGTTCTGTATTGAGTCATAAGTGTAAAGGGACGGAGACACCAAGACGCCCATGTCTCCCCAGCAGTTGTCTGGTCCTTTGGCCATTGGAGCCTCTGGTGGGGGAGGGGTGCTCCCCCCTTGCCTACGCTCCAAGCCACTGGTTTCTTGGTCGGCTGCCCCCACACCAGCATCACCAAGGCGGAGGTGGAGGGTCCTCCAGCTCCACTCAGCAGAGCTGGCTGGGGCACAACCTGTCCTGTATCACTATCTATTTATTAAGCTTTATTGAATAATGTATAGTAAATACTGATATAACAGTTCACATGAAATTCAGATTCCCTATTTCTTCAAAAATTCATGTCTGTATCCTTTCACTAATGCCCTTAGGAAAAAGAGCAGGAATGTCCTATGTGGTCTTCCTCAGAAAGAGCCTCACCTGAGGGTGAGAGCTGCCACTCTTCTGTAAGCCACCCTGATGCAGCCACCTCTGAAAGGCCTTCAGACAAGTGCCATGCTGGGCTCTTTACATCTTTCAAGGAGAATCTGTAATATCTTCTTACAATTCCATTCTGGCAATTGGAGAAAAAGAAAAAGCATGGTTTGGAAGAAGCAAAAGTAAGGAGAGCATTTGTTAGAACATCATTTTCTCCCTTCTCCAAAATCGCCTTCTTTCTCTACTATCCATAAAATCTCTTTTGTTACATTTTAAGGCTCCTCAATGCATTCACTCTCAGACGGTTCTTCAGGCACCTTCCTGCCTGCTTCTATTCAGTGAGCTCCAGTCTAGCTGTGCTGCCACCAGGATTACTATTCATTATATTAAAATAAATATACTTTCCTTATTATAATTATAATTGTGACAGCTTTCTGAATCCAAAAATTCTGCATGCCGGTGTGTCTCTGAACCTACACACACTCTCATGGACACACCCATAGTCCCCATGTTGTCTCCCACTTACCCTTTATGATCTTTTACCGTGTAATATACTCTCCTGCCTCCCTCAGCATCTCCCTAAGCAGAGGATTAATTTTGGACGACTAAATGATCTAACCTTCACCCCCCTTTCTTCTAATTGAATAGTCTTTTTCCTAGGCAGCCATATTATGTATCTTTCTGTAAGAGATAAATAAATTCAGGTAGATGAGTTGTAGCAGATGTAGCTCATGTGCCAATTGTTTTGCCTTCTTTAAGTTGGTCAGTGCTGCACAACGCCCATTATTAGAGTGCACTTAGAATTCTTTTGCTTTTTACTTACAATGTTTTGAAATACACCTCCAAAAGGAGTGTAACAATCCCAAAATATGAACCCAGAAACATACAATCATTCACCTATTTTCTCCAATCTCAGCAGATTTATCTTATTTTCCTTGAGAATCAGGCCTTCTTAACCTAGCTTAATGGTGGTTCTGCTTCCCAGAGGTGGACTCAGCATGTGACCCACGGAATGAAGGACTCTTGCCATTAATATTCTGGTCGCAGTGGCCAACTAGTGAGTATTTCCAGAACAAAAATGGTCTTTAAAGACTCTTCTCAAACATACACTTTTATGTGTCCAGTAGCTTCTGTTAGAATTCCTCATGGCCAATTGCAGATCAGGAGCCAGGGAACACAGAGCCTCAGAACACGGTACACTACATGAAATCCGCAATTAGGAAGAAGCACGGCTGACAAAGCGGAGAGTCAGGGACACATGCAGAGAGCGTGTCACCGAGAAGCTGCCACTGCGAAAGTTAGGAGGCAAACGCTTAGCTGGCATGGCACTACCAGCAAACTCTACACTGGTGTCCCCCCCTTAACTATCCATCCTTTATCGTAACTATCAAATTAGCAAGTGTGTTAGAGAGAGTGCCATGCTCCTGGGAAGGGGCAATCATTTCCTCTCCTTTCACTCATATTCCTGGCTGACAGTTCCCTAGGGGAACAGCAGAAGTAAATTTAGACCTGCCCTGATGGAGGCGAGTTAGCTCATTAGTAGCTGCCATCACAGCACTTTCCCTTCAGCTCACAGATGGAGACAAGGGCCCTTTGAAGGCGATTCGGAGGCAGCTTTGCGTGGAGGGGCAGAAGTGGGGATCCTGTAAAGTGTCGTTTCCCTGGAAACCAAGAGCAACAAATACCCTGTTTTCATCAGTGCAGGGAGCATACAGTTCACACATAAATGCTGGGTTTGTGGAGAAATTTGCACAGTGGATGCCTGTGTAATAGATACATGCAAGCAAGAGGCCTTAAGGACTGTCACTCAGTTTCTTTATGGAGTCATGAGCCCCCTTTGAAAGAGCAGCATGGTAGGAAAGGTCTCGCATAAATTATTCCAATATGATATATGTGTGCTGCAGAGTTCCGGTTAGGAAGTACAGTATTCCCTCATGCAATTTAGAAAAAGGTATCAATTTTAATTGAATTAGATCTTGTTTTAACATAGAGGCCGATCTTGTTAATTTCAATCCCCAGACTCTTACTTGTGGGAACACCGGTAGTGGAAATTGATCTTATTCATAGCTCAAGTAACAATATCATCCTGATTTCATCTACTCTTACTCAATTCAAAATGCAAGTGATACATCATACTAAATGAAGGTATCAGGAGAAATTCCTCAGAAAGAAATTCAAAGGGTAACTGTTCAAGTAGAAAAATTCCTGAAAAATAAATTGCATGTATGTAATATAGATGAGTGCATTTTTAACAAGAGCAACTTAAATGTCCATTTGAGAGATTCCCTAAGTGTCTCCACTAAATGTGCACTAAGCCAGAAACTGACCCACCATCACAGTCTGGCTCTTGGTTGTTTAACACATTTCTGACAAATAATTCAATGTTGCTAAGTTTATATTTTGGTATTTACAGAACAGGTCAGTGACAGTAGAGACAGGAAGTCTTTACACCATTTTTGTTGTTTGTATTGATCTTTTCCGTATTTCCTACTTGAACCTTTCCTCATTTTGACTGGCACAGTCCTTATTGAGAGTGTCCTGACACTCTCAGGCCCTGGGTAGGGATTGTCCTGGAGTTAAGCACAGAGAAAATGAGGGATCAAGAACCTCAGGCATTTATCTGAATTCACATGATGGCCTAGTAAGAGCCAGGTCTTCAGATTTTCCTTTTGATCATTTAATCCCTAGTTTATGCTAGACTACAATTCAACTCTCCCTAAGTAATATACTTATAATGGTTGATGAGTTAATGCAGACACATGCAGTTATTTAACTCCAATTTGATGTACTTAGGTTTGAAAGATGGATTTATACCTTATAGTCTGCCAGGAGAATGAAGTTCTTCCCTTTTTATCTTTTGTATATTAAACATCCTCTTTACTCTGATGTTACTGGATCAGGACAAAGCTTGTTCTATGGATTCTCTATGCGAGGAAGCTCAAGTTTTCCTTTTTCAGTTGTTAGCCTAAATATAATTCTAAACATATTACAAAAAGTGCTGAAGTTGAATGTTTTTTACTCTACTGTGTGTTACTAATGGGATTTTACCAAAGAGCATGACCTCTAATCACATTAATATTTAATCAAGCAGTAAACATGCCTTACTGCCAAGCTCAAAGCCAACAGGATTCTTTCTGGCCATAATTTTTCTATTAAATTGACAAGGATTTCTTTTGCTTTATCTCATTACTCTAAAATTGGGATATATGTCTGAATATTCAATTCCCAATAAGAGCCCAAAGGGCTTCTTTTAAACTCTCCTGCCTAAATCAATGAGGTATCCCACATTGAACTTTCACATATTTTCTCAAAGCTTTGATTCTTTAAAAGTGACCTCAAACATGGGCCTCTTAGATACAGGGTTTTAAAATAAGAGGAAGAAGGATAGATCACCAATTGTTAAATTTAAGTGCTGACATTTTAAAATATTGAGAAATTTTTAAAAATGAGTGTTCCAAGGAAACCAATGAACATTTATGTAATAATAGGAAAAGTGGGCCAAAGTGAAAGCAATGGGCTTAGATTATATTTAAATATTTATCCTATAGAAGAAACTAGGACAGGGACAATGTAGCAGCCATGATACCATTCCTAGGCACCCAGGAGAAAAATTGCCAGGCTGGGCTCTACTTCCCTGCAGTCATAAGGGAGTGGGCATTTCTGGCTGAGTTTTGTTCAATAGTTTCTGGGCAGAGGTGATAGAAGCCACCTCCATTCTTACTTGGTAGAGGTCATCCCTCAGTATTTTCCAGATTTCTCTTCCCCATCTAAGCAACCTTGAAAACCGTCTGTTTTAGAGAAAGTGTAACCGCAGCAAGACAGAAATGCCTGGGCCCCTGTAGCTTACAAATGTGCTGCCTTCTCCTATGGGACACAGAGACCCTCCTGAAGTTTATCCAAAATAATTTAAAGATCAATGCTGGCATTCGTTGTGAAATCAGCTAAACTATCAAATTCTTAAGTTGTGTTTTTGAAGATGCTCCCAATGGCATACTTGTTATATTAACCATGGTGGGGCTCAATTTCTTCCATTGATCAGCCTTCCTGTTTTTGTCTTTGACTTGCCCTTCCTGGAAATAGGTAAGTGAATTCGTGGCTAACTAGATGTGCTTCAATATCAAGTGCATTTTATTTGTGTGTGTGCATTTTCTACCAAAGGGAGGGGGAGTGAGACCAGTGCTTCTCTCGGTGTCCCTGTTTGGTACTGGAGGCTTTAGCTTAAGTACTAGTGCCAAACAAATTCTTTGGCGTACAAGAGTGCTGGAAATATGTGTGCTCCTAAATCAATTTCCTACAAAAAGTACAGCTAAAAAAAAAAAAAACTATTAAAAATCCATTACCTGTTGTTTAAGAACCAAAATAGCATTTTTCAGAAGCTCCTTATCAAGGAATTGAATGCAGCAGGATGACGTATAGTGGGAGTGAGGGTTAGGTGGGTATTGACATTTTGCTTTCTTACTTAAATGATTCACTAAATTCACTAAATTAGATCAAGGAATTTAATTTCTTTTCAAGCCTTTATGAATTTTCTCTAATACAGAAATGATCTGAGGCAGAACACTCAAGCAAATTAATCAGAGGCAACAATTTTTTTTTTTTATTTTAAGTCTGCACAGCACCCTGTGGAGGGCACTCATGGACCATCAAACAGAGAGCTGAGCATTTCTTGGCCAAATCTCTCTGCACCATTTTCAAGGCAAATTCAGATTTGTTTGCTATAGATCCACAATATATTCATGAAGTAAGACTTCCATGGTAGGACTAAGCCTAAACTAGAGGCAACCACTCTTTATTAAGTTCTTGTAAGCACTTTTATAGACTTAGAATCTAGCCATGGTGTTAGTTATTAGGCAAGCTCAGTACATATAAATTCTTTTATCTACATCTGACATGGGCAGAAGCAACTCCACAGGGTGAAATCAATAATAAACCTGCCTCATTTTCACAGGGGTCATGTTGCATATGACCAAGACAAAAAGGCTTAGAGTAGTGCAGTGTCTTACAGAACAGTCAAAGACAGGCTGTCCCTGGAGGAAGCAACATTAGGAAGCTGCCAGGTCTTTCCCTCTAAGGTCAGGGCAGAAATAATGTCTCCTCCTCCTGAGAGGGAAGTGAGTCGGACTCAGGTCAACACGGTCACTGCCAGCCCAGAGTCTGAACCCTTTTATGACCTAATTAGTAGAGATGCCCAGGGCTGGTTTTGGAGAAGGGTTCAGATCTTTCCTCAAAAGTACAATAAACAAACCCTCGGTTGGCTGTCTGAGGGTTATTTGAAGCTATTTAAATAAATGCACAGTCTAAGTAAGAAATTAAAGTACATGCTAGTAATGACAATTACAAGATACTTGACAAATTGTGTACCCTCAAGCTTCATCCATTTCTAAACACCGAGGTATAATATGATTAACAAAAGGAAGAAACACATTTCCTTCAGGAAAGAAAAGAAACAAAAATAGGCAGACTTGGGATCTTGTCCTTTCAGCTCATAGCTCTAAAAACAAAAGAAAACATACCACTGGGATTGGGATAGAGCATAGCGGCACAGACTCATACACGGGCACGTTTTAGGAGGCTCATGTCTGTGAAGATTAAGGAGGTGGTATATCTGGTTGGAAGCAGAGATACAGAGAACGGAAAGTATTTTTAATATTACATGAAAAATCATGAAAATGACATGGCCACTCTCTGAAATACTACTTCATTGATAAAACAGAGATAGAAAAAAATAATAAGGTTCTGATGCCTCTAATATTCTACACGAGTGCCAGAAACCTTCCTAAGTCTGTATGACTCTCTTTGGTTAGACTCAGAGACACTCTTCTAATTTGCTGAGCGCTAAACTTGAGGAAATATTAAGGAGATTATCTTTGTGATTTTTATTTCTACATTCTTCTGAAACTAAGCAAGTTAATATTTTAAAAAATGTTAAAGAAAAGCCCAATTAGAGAGTCTATCAAACTAGCAGAAACTAAGGCTAACTGCTGTGTCTAATGGAGCAGCTTGAAGTGAAATAAATGGTCAGTCTCTTGTGGTTATTTGTTATATCTGAGGAATCTATTTTAATATCCCAAACATAGTATATAATCTATATATGTAAATAGAACATACAAATCAGTATAAACATGATGGTCTATGTTGTTATTCATTTTGTAAAAACATTCTGGTAACAGGAATTGTTAAAAAAAAAAAAAAAAACTGACTGGGAAAGCTTCCTCACTCTCAAGAGTGACGCTAAAGCATCTGATAACTAAGACTTCAAGATCAAGTGGTGAGTCATTGATTAAGCACCGCTTTTTGTAATGTTTTTGGTCAGAGAATTCAACTGAAGTGCACTAATATTTTTTGCTGCTTACGTTTGGTCGTCACAAAACTAACCAAAATAAGGTTTTGTTATGCAATTTTTAACTCTATGAGACTCTAACGTGAGATAATGTATTAAGCTTTTATCTTCCATCATGATTGTTTTCGTCCAGTGCAAGGTAGAAATGGGATGCTAAGCGCCAGTGTTGCCCTGGAGGGGAAAGGTGTTGCACTTCTGCACACATCAGAAGATGCCTGAAACACCTGTCATCCTCGTCAGGCTGGGCTTAGTGGGGTGCTGGAAGCCGAACCGAAGCAGAAAAATGAAATGTACAATGAACGGCTGTATGATTTTGTTTCTTTACAATTCCAAGTACGCACTCAATGCAGAGAGACAAAGAACCCTAGAGCATCAGAACCCTGTAAATCACAACATGCATGTCTGTGCCAGCCACTGATAAACTGTGCCTAACTTTTCTGATGAAAGTAGCAGATATATCTCCCCAGAGCGCTGAGCTGAAAAATCGGACAGGAAAGCCACTTCTCCTAATGGCTGAATCTTGCCCAGGAGAGGGAGGTGCATCCAGCACTGTTGCTATTTCTTCTTTTTCTCCATGGGAAAGTTTGTGCAAAGCTTACATTTTCAGGCAATCCTAGAGATTTATCACCATTCTGTATCTTCAGAAGTCTTTCAGAGAAAGATATGTTGCAGTATCCTACATAAACATGAGTGTTTATCTCAGGAACTTTTCAATTTGATTTCACTGATTTCACTGAGCACTGCTTGCACTTTAGTTGAGGGACATTTTTCCTTGAAGCTTAATTAAATCCATTGTCCTCAGGGACTGATTTGCATCAGTCCTCCTGTCCCCAAGGTCTTCAAGTCATATTAAGCCACCTTGAAATACTCCCAGTTAATGATACCTGTCAAAAGGATATTTTCTCATAATAGAAAAATTCAAATTACTCAATGTATCATCTTAGGCACACCATCACAGCTACAATAATATCATCCTGGCCATTTTTAATAAAACCCCTTTCATAGTTTCTGGATCCAGAAGCTCACTGGAAAACCTTCATTGTTGAATATGATTTGCTTTTATTTCAAAATTAATCAATGATTTTGTCACTGTTATTTAAATTGTCATTAATTTTAAGAATGGTATCACAAAATTGAAAATGCTGTTAAATTTTCTCAAAATAATATAGAGTTAAGCAGTTAATAGGTAAATGCAAAGATTTGAAACTTGTACCAAAAAATTAAAACGAGAAAGGAAGATGCAAGGTGTTTACAGTGCAACCATTACAATCTGATAACAGTCACAAATAAGCCATGCAAGCTTATTTCTAAATTTTAGTGTAGGTGAAATTTTACATGCATTTTACATAATCAAATGGCATACTATTTGCTATTGTTTTTTTTAAAAAAACATTTTCTAATTATTTTGCATCTATTTTAAGATTCCTTAAATTGATGTAAGTTTATTGTGGAATGTATTTAGAATTTTTTTTATCAGTTGTAGTGTTTCTAGTCATAAGCGTTAGAAATTTGAACTTCAGCTTATTTATAAAGCGGACTTATCAGCCTAGTAACTGTAAAGTCCTTTCTAACCATAGAACCAAAATACAATCATATATATGTATGTATATACATATATGATTTATACACACATACATACATATGACAAACTGTGATATTCTAAAACATTGAAGTTATCCCTTTACCTGCCATTTTTTGGTATTTTTCTCATATTTACCAAAGTGAAATGTAATGCCTCCTTAAAGGATTTATATTTCTACAAAGGAAACAATTGGTGGCAATTGGTTAAGTCTCTTCTGTTACTAATGAGTGTTTTAACTAATTTTTAGGTACGCATGTTTAAACAAGTGGAATGATAATATGTACTTGAAAAAGTATCTTTGAATTGAGCTTCATTCTATAAAATCTGTTAAGCCTTATGTCATCAAGTAAAAGATTCTCATATTGATTAGGTCTGTTTCTTATTGTCTGAATCATACTTCTTAATCTCAATGTATGCTATCTGGAGGCACAGCTGTCATTGCCAAGGGCTTTAGTGCTTCCAGTTTTGTGCTGAATGATATCTCACTGCCAGAGTAACACTACATCAGTCATTACACAAGATGACTCACACCATCCACATCTTGGCAAGAACACACGCAGTGCTAACAATAGCATTTCTCTGGAAAACTTTAAGCACTAATGCATTCCTATTTTTATTTTACCCCCAAATTCCTGATCGTAGGAATATTGTCCACTTTTCCCACATCTTTCAAAAACTCTCGGGCAGTTTTTTTAATTAACTGAAACCAGAGAATACATTTTATTTTTTAATAACATCCTTAAATGTGTTACTAAACAACTAAAATAATTGTAGATTTATGATTCTCATGGTGGTGTCCTTGGGTCTTCTTCAATATCTACTTGTGATTCAAAATGTACATTCCATTATTAGGCTATGCATTTTAATTTAAAAAACTCAAAAACAAAAATAAAGAACTTATCTAAATAGTATAGTTGACACTTAGAAATTGGAAGATTTAAGAAAACTAAAATTTTTATTTAACAGACATATTTCTTTTTATTTAGCAGTATTTTACAATCAAAGTCAGACTAAGAGCAGAGCTTGGAATATAACATTTTTCTACGTATCCAAAAATAAAAGAAGAAGATTTGCTGTGCTCTTTACTTTTTGCCACTTTAGAGTATAATTTTTTTAAATGCACAATGGAAGTTATTTTAAAATTAATAATTTTATAACTCATAAAGTTGTATGACCGTATAGAAATTGAGTACAATAGATAAGTTATGTGCCACACTTTAAATACTGTAGTATTTTAAAGATATATAACATTCAAGGGATCTCTGCAGTAGTTTAATAATTTCAGTGTAAAAATGAAAATGAATGAGTTTAGAATACTAATTATTCATCAAAGGGAATTTAATCATTTAATTCAGATGGTGTAAAATAGACATGATAGTCAATAATTAACTCAACTCATTCAGCAAAAAGTTAACATGTAGAACCAAAGAATGGCATTTCTTTCTTAGAAATTACTGCTTAATCAATTGAATAATATTTTTAAAGGTGAACCATGTCCTGTTCTTTTGAATAAATAAACAAGCACATACACACATGAACACATAAAATTGAAATTGCTAGAAAAAGAGGTTAGTTTATATGTTACATTTTTAAATATATGTTCAATTATTTAAAATACTCACTGTGAGAAGGTGCATATGGTGAAATCCCAACCAATATACTCTACCAACAAAATTCATAAAGGAAATAAACTGTCAATATGAGGGAAAGAATGATAAATACAAAAACATGAAGTACATCAGGAATAAGAGAAAACGTTGAAGACCCCAGTACGTATGAACGTGTTAATAGCTTTAACCCACATTAAAGACACAGTTAGGTTGCCAATAATACTAGTTCTACAGAGAGGATTTAAAAAATGCATTAGGTTCAGACATATGCCAAGTTAGGTAGTTAAAATATGAAAGTTATTTACACTTACAGTTTTCCAATTTTATAAGTAAATTATAGAAAGTAGAAAATTACAATTTTAGATAAAAGGAACATTATTGTTAAGAGAGTAAAACTAAAGATATAATAGAAAATGTTTTGGAATGAAAGTGGTAGAGGGAATTGTACTTGAATACTTCTCTGTCAAAGTGGAAATACCAGGATTCTACAGAAAGCTGATCAAACAAAAAATTGAGAATCCATATGCATTAAACCAAGGCTATATCAATAACAATAAATCTGTAGAAATACTGAAACTGGACCCACACCTTTCTCCTTTAACAAACATTGACGCTCCCTGATTAGAGGACTTAAACTTAAGACATGAAACTATAAAAATTCTGGGAGAGAGTGCAGGGGAAACACTTGAGAAAAATGGCCTGGGAGGCCTTACGAGGAGAATCCCCCGGGCAAATGAAGCAACATCAAAAATACATTACCAGGATCTGATCAAACTAAAAATCTTCTGCACTGCCAGAAACACAGTAAGTAAAACAAGTAGACAGCCCTCAGATTGGGAAAGGATTTGTGCAGGTTATATTTCTGACAAAGGTCTAATAATCAGAATCCCCAGAGAACTCAAACTTATTAATAGAAAAGAAAAAGTGATCCCATTTCATTGTGGGCAAGAGATATGAACAGAAGCTTCTCTGAAGAACACAGGTGCACGGTCTACAGACACATAAAAAAATGTTCATCATCTTAAATCCTCAGAGAAATGCAAACCCAAACCACTTTGAGATACCATCTAACTCCAGTAAGAGTAGCCCACATCACAAATCCCAAACACTTCTGTACTGCTGGTGGGAAGCTAAAAAGACCCTCACAGTCAGTGCCATGCGAGCTGGTGCATTGTGGTGATGCCAGAACCACATCTTTCTCATGCCAAGATTTTAGTTAACTGAATGGATGCTTATTTGCTCTGCTGTGCTTCTCACGGTCAGCCGACAATTTTGATATACAGATCGAAGGGTTTCCGCAACGTTTTCATGTGTTCTGCTCTTCACTGGCCACTCTGAGGTCTCTTCATCAGGGATGCTTTCTCTCCCTTCAGAAAAATGTTTATTTCACTTACATACTGCTATTTTCTTCATGGCATTATCCCCATAATCTTGGACTAACATGTCTCTGATTTCACTTTCACTCTTGCCAAATTTAACAAGAAATTTAACGTTTGTTTATTGCTGTAGATCAAGCTCCAATGTTCTTGTGATGGCACACAAAAATACACAATACCAATAATGAACGCCCCTGGAAGGGCATAGTCAAGTGTGGACATGAACGCAACTGTGAGACACTGATGTACCAAAGTTACAAAGCCTTGCTAAGTTGCTTGTACAGGGCTGCCAAGGTAGGTGCCTGGTGGCAGTTCACAGGCTTAATTGTCAGACTGTACACACACACTGCCCCATACCCACCATGGGGTACTACTCAGCCATAAAAAAGGAATGAAATTATATCATTTTCAGCATGTTAGGTGGAACTGGAGAACGTTATCGTAAGTGAAGTATCTCAGGTCTGGAAAACAAAAAGTGGGAGCTGAAAGATGGGCACACACTACCGTAAATGATGCAAAGGGCATTAGACACTAAGAAGGGGGAAAGTGTGAGAGGCTTGAGGGACATTAACTTACTTTGAGAGTATAGGGTCCACTATTCTGGTGATGGGTACACCAGAAGCCTTGACTTCTGCATTACGCAATTCATCTATGTTGAAATAAATACTACATTCGAGAAAACTTGTGAAGGAGCTAGAAAGGAAGGATTTTGTAAGTGAACCAATTCTTATTTAGCTAGGATGTTGCCAAAGATATTTGAGGTTTATAAATGAGCAGTTAGTAATGTATGTAGCTGCTGAAAGAAATAGCAAGGAAATGATTAAAGTATTTGCCTCCTAGGATTAGGTCTAATGGACAGAGGATGGGGCCAGCCACAGATACTTTTCATCATAAGCCTTTTTTTTTTTTTTAATTTCTCAATTTTTTCATTCATAGTCATGCAAAATTTCTCTTACATTTTAAATAAAATTAAAACATTTCAAAACAAAAGGACTCTGGTATTTGCACACTTACTAATGACTACTTAAACATTGAGAACAATTAACAAATAAGGAGAAATTAACCTAAAAGCATTGAGAAAAACTAACAAGAAGAAATTAACCTAAAAGAATGTAGCAGAGATGCAGTGGTGAATATAATTATTAGCTTGGCATTTGGGTTCAGGCTCACCTGGCTTCAGGTTATTCTCCGTCCTATTAGATATGTAACTTTGGACAAGTTACTTAACTTATGTGGACTAGTCTTCTGATTTGTTAAATTGTAATAATACTGATGCCCTACTCAAAGCTCTTCATCAGATAATGAGGTAATATATATCTGAAATGCTTTGCAGTTATCCCTTAGCTTGCCAAGATTTATAGCATCATAAACAATACTATTTATGAAGAAACAATGAACTAGAAGTTAAATAGATACAGGCTTAAAAAACAGTGATAAAGAAAAAAAGAAAGAAATACAAAAATTAAAAAAAACAGAAAATTTTGTCACCTTAAAAGAGAAAATGAAGAAATTTTGAGAACAAATCATTATTATTAAAAAAAGTCCTTAGTTACTGAGGAAATATTAAAATTGGGGACAAAATTAAATATGTACTAATTATTTTTTGTAAACTGTATATAAAGATGAAAACAATATCTTTGAAATTTAGATGATGAGAATGAAACAAAAACGAGATAAGCATGCTATAATTATAGCCGTAAGTAAAACTAAGGTCTTCAAAACTTGGCTTCAGAAAGACCCCAAGAACAGACAGCTTGCCAGTCAATTTTATCACACTTTCAGGGAAGAGGTTATTCTTACGCTATTGAGCATGAAGAATATATAGAAAGGCCCATTTATTTTTATGAGGGTTTTAATATTCTGACTCAAAAATCTTGTGCATCTTCATTTATAGATTAGCCCAATTAACGCTTTATTATCCTCCACATTCTCCCATTTTTCTTTCTGTTCTTTTTTCAGTTCTTCACTTCTTTCTTCCTTTTTCACCTCCCCCTCCTCTTAGGCATATTTATTATTTCCTTTAAATATTTTCAGCTGTTTTTAAGAGACCTTAAAATAAAATTGAATTTTTTAATTCATCAAAACCTTCCATTTTTTATTTGGTGAATCATCTGGACTTGTCTTTCAATAGTATTCACATTTAAATCCAGATGAATTATTTCTACCTGATATTTAAGAAGAGATTTCTATGTTTACTTATACGAAGTATATTAAGTTCAATTTTGTAATCAAACACAATCATATATTTTACTTAATCTTTATTTCTCCCCCAGATAAATGTTTTAATTTCTATATGGTTATAATTTTGTATGGTTCCTATGTTTCATGTTATGTGTTAAAAGTTTTCTCCCACAATGGGAATAATATGTGATATTTTAACTATTACTTTATCATTTACATTTTAAATTTTATTTTGTCTGGAATGTTTTTATGTATAACATGAATCAAGAAACTTTTTTTTCAAATGAATAATCTTTGTTCCAGCGGTAGTTTCTTTGCTACAGTGGTAATCAGTGGATTTTATTTTATTATTATTTTTTTTT
>NW_003852404.1:16901650-16951207 GCF_000181295.1 Otolemur garnettii | reverse complement strand
TCTATTCTGTTCCATACATCTACCTCTCTATTTTTGTGCCAGTACCATGCTGTTTTGATCACTATGGATTTATAGTATAATCTGAGGTCTGGTAGTGTGTAATCAGTGGATTTTAAATGCACTCCTGATCATGCTCCAGAAGCTCATATGTACTCATGGTAAAACTTGAACTCTTTTCTAGTTGTCTGTTAGTATAGTAATCTGTATTCTCAAAACTTTAGCTTTCTAATGTTTTCCCTTATTTTCTTTTATAACATTGAATTAATTATACAGATACTATCTCACATGTTTTTGGAATAAAAAGTGTCAAAGTGAGAATTCCAAAGGAATTTTGATTAAAATATCTAGAATTATATTATTTTCTGAAGAACCTTTACATTTATAACATAGAATCATGTAATTAAAAATGACCTATCTCTCCAGGTTGGTCTTCTTTGATATCTATACCGCTATTTACCTATATGTATCTAGGTATCTATGTATCTATCTAACCAAAACTTTTGGTTTCCCAGGCATCTACATGATTTAAATATGTTTCTCCTAGTGGAATTTTGAGGGAATCTTTTGCTTTGATTAAAAAAAAATGAGTAAGCGCCACACAATTTATGCTCTTCTCTCTTCTTATATTCCCCTTCATGGAACCTGTGTGTGAATTGTAGATATTATCAGTCATTTTACAGTACTAGGGTAAAACCTATGTGATAACATAGCAGAAAAAGGCTGGGTCATTGCTATGGACCACTCTACCCAGTTTAGTTATTAAAAAAGAAAAATAACTTGGGTGGCACCTGTGGCTCAGAGGAGTAGGGCACCAGTCCCATATACTGGAGGTGGCGGGTTCAAGCCTGGTCCCAGCCAAAAAAACTGCAGAAACAAAAGAAAAAGAACTCATTTTTCTACATACAGCTGAGCATAATATTTTTACAAGTTTTGAAACCCTTCCTTACTGTGTAGGGATGGAAAGGATCTGCTAGGTTGTGAGAAACTGTTCATTGGGGCACACTAGATTTGAGGAACATTTGAGAATGTATGATTTCATCACATAGAAGAGGCCATCAATGTATTATTAAAATTTTTACTGATACTACCTATTTATTACTTTTTAAAATTAGTTTAGTAATAATGAACATTAGAAGTCTAACATTTTCGCTAAGGCTTTCACTGTGATATGACCATAATGTTTACAATATTGTTTCTGAGCTCCAATACTGTGTTTTCTAGGATATTTATCCTCCATATAGTTTTCTTGTATTTTAGGTTAATATTGGTCATGTGAAGATAAATATAATAGCCCGGGATGTAGGTGTCTTTGTCCATCTGGTATAGAGAGTATAAACATAGGAGAGAATCTTGTAAGGCATTATCCAGAGCGTGTAATGGATATGGTCACCATTGTTAATGGCTACAATGCCTATCACTGTGGAGTCTCATTCAAAAACTTTCTGCAGAGTCAATAGAAAGAAGGTTGACCTCACACATTCAGAGATTTGATAGAAGACTTTTAGACATTTTAATGTGCAAACATCCTCTTAATGTATTAAGGTTGCAGAATATTTAATGATGTTTCACACGCATCTGATGTGACACAAATTTACTGATTATCTTCCCAGGTTTTATCCTAGTACCAAGGACAGTTCCAAGAAAATCCCTGGATATGATTAACCTGATTTAGTAATGATTGACTGATGTGGTAGTGAATAATTTTGGGAGGAAACATGTCTGGACTTAGAATATGCTGTTTCCAAAATTTTAATCACCTATCCTAACATGGTAGGTCAACTTTCTCACATGAAATTTCTGCTTTTATCACTTTCCAAAGTATT
This sequence comes from Otolemur garnettii, assembly GCF_000181295.1. NCBI lineage: Eukaryota > Metazoa > Chordata > Mammalia > Primates > Galagidae > Otolemur > Otolemur garnettii. The sequence goes on along the minus strand of NW_003852404.1, from coordinate 16,949,384 downwards.
TTTCTAAATTTTTATCATATTCAGTGTTTAAAGAGTGCATTTCCTTTTTTCCTAGAAAAGTCAACAGTCAGTATTGCCAGATCCTATTATTCATATATAGAATTATGTGAGTTGCATAATCTTTTGGGTTTTTTGACTAAATGGCTCCAGATAAAATATATATTTTAAAAAACAGCAATATTCTCAGGTGAGAATTGTGTGTATGGAAGTTCAGGGAGATACCCTGAAAAAGATATTCATCAATCCTAACAGCTTCCAAAGTTGTGTCCTTTGAGAAGCTTCAAAAAGCCTACTTCATGTCTATACAATGCTTTGTTGTAAACATTCTTTTTCTTTTATTCTAGGTCTATATCTGAATAGACTAATCTGTAAAATTAATATTTTATTTTAATATAATAGAATTAAAGTGACTATGGTTTTAAAATTGTAAGTGTTGTGTCCTGAATGGTAGATACAATAGAGGCATCTTTAAAGAAATAGCAAGTTATAGGAGAAAAAGTGGGTACCTAGTCATATTATATATGTAAATGAAGGTATCCTAAACTGTTCCATACTATTCCATAAAATACCATTTTACAAAATCTTCTCTATATGCATAAGGCTCTCCAAGAGTCAAGTCATTCTGATGGCAAATGATGCATTAATTGTTATATATCTTAGGTGGAAAATGTGCTATAGATGCTTGGAACTTGGGTCTTTATTAGTATAGTATTCACTTCCATATGTCTACTGCATTTTAAGTCATTTATAATTTAATAGCCTTTAAAGGTTCACTAATAGATATTGTAGAAACACACTACTCTATGCTTCTTATCCCTTCAAATTATATTTATCCAATAGGTAAAGGTAATATCTTCACATATCCATTACAAATACATGGTAAATTTATGTATTTCTGCACTAAAAACCAAAAACAAAATGTAGTTTTCCCTTTTGGACAAAATAAAAAAAAATTAATGTGTCTTATAGAACTAATACTTTATAGAAAAATGGAAAGAATAGTTGGCTAGGTCATTTATTGAATAAGTGAAATAGAAAATTTAATATTTTTTAGCAAAGAGATTTTGCTGGGTGCTGGTTAACCAAGGACAGGGATAACTTAATTCAACTGGCACATCCTGTCTTAGCAAATGGACCAAAACATACTCACGACTGTCTACATTCCTCACCATCATCCCATTATACATCTTTATCAGCTGTTACTTGAACTGCAGTAATTTATCTAGGTCCTTTGCTTCCACTCATCCCTTTATAATTCTTCAGAAATGACCTTTTAAAAACATAAATCGACCATTTAGTTCTTTGCTTAAAGTCTCCCATTTCTTAAAAACCAGCCACTGATCACAGCCTTGGTTTTCTACACAAATGCTCTAGTCCACTTGGTACAAGTCTTTCTTATCTTTTTTTTTCTTTAAGAAATTGTCATCATTCTTGTCTTAAGGATCTTTTTGTGTGTTCTGCAGGTCTTTGTTGAGCTGGGTTTTTTTGCTATTTATTCAAATTCTAGCTTAAAATGTGATCTCCTCAGAGGCATTTCTTGTCAACTCTCTAAATTATGCGCACCTTTCTATCATTGGGTATTATTATCACCATATTTTAATTGTAACATAGCATTCCCCGTTCTATAATGCTTCATTGAGTATTCATATTGTTTGTTAGATATATTAATTTAGATATGTTAATAGTATATATTGTTACTATTATATTATATTTTATATTAATATAATTAATGTTAGTTGATATCTATTAATGTTAGATATATTATCTAGATGTTAATAGTATATATTAATACTGTTATATTACATGGGTCAAGACATATATTTATAGATATATTAATCATGAGAACAGTAACCTTGCCTATACGTTTACCTTCTTATTTTTAGTGGATAATATGTCACGAATTTTCTATTTATAGATTTGAAAGAATAAATGGGGGAAAAAGGGTCTATGATTGCCTTTTTTAATTCAATTAACTTTGCATTTTGAAGTCTTAGGAAATAATTTAGTTCTTCATTACCCATTAAAATCTATATTAAGCATATCGAAAAAATTATTTACCAATGTGAATTTTATTTACCAATCTAACCCATTAGCAATACTTTTCTAATTTACCTGGTAGATAGTACGCCTCACTTTGGGTATATTAAGTAAGTGCACTTAAAAGAGAGAACACATATATATTCTTTATTCCTGATCACTATTGTACATACATATATACTATATAGTACACTCATACAATAAAATTATATTTTCTTTGGATTTCTCCTATTGTTACTTTCCTTTTCACATCTTTTTCTTTTCAGATGATCTTTCATGTGGACTTTTTTGTACTCCCTATTATCTACCTAGACTCCTTTTATAGCAAAGAGGCAAAGTCTTCAGAATAGCTTGGTAACTTGTAGCAATCATGATTTGTATTGAAGTCATTCTTCCTCTTATTTCTCAAACTGTTCTAAATCATAATCTTGAATCACTTTTCTGTTTAAGAACATTTATGTCTTTGCTGTGATTTTAGGGCCAATTTTGTATACTTCAGGCCAGCATTCAAAGTTCTTAACTGAAGTTAACATTGCTCCTCTTCAGATAGTTCTCTCATCTCGGCCTGAGCACATCTTGGTTAGGGTTACTGCAAAACAACCTAACAAATTGATGATAATTCTTCTTTGAATATGTAAAATCCTGATTAGTATATGTAGTCAGAAGATTTAAATTATATGTTACAATGCCTTGTTATCTCATTCCTTGTGTATTCCTCCCTCACTCAAGATTATAAACTGTTGGAAACAAGCCTTTTGACTTGTACTTGTTTTGCCTGTTTTATGGCCCAAGCACAATACTTACAATTCTAGCCACTTAAATTCATTTGCTCAAAAAAATGAATTAATGCAATTTAGTACTGTGTAAACTGGCTAATCATTCTGACCTGTTTTCCTCATAAACGGTCCACAGCTATACAGACACTAAGTCTTTAACTGTCATTGCAGTGAGATGTAAACCGAGAGACTGAATCGTCCTAATGGAGGAACAGAGGAAGTAGTAAGTGCCACCTCCTGGCAACTTTCTACGCCTGATCTTCAAACCCCTCTCCTGCCTAGAAAGCTTAGTATTAATGTTAATGGTGAGTTTGGGTAGTTTTAACTAGAAGATGAATAAAAATATGTAAAGAGCTCAGAGCACCCCCCCCCCAAAAAAAAAAAAACCCTCAGGGAAAACTGATCAGTTAATAAAGAGCTAGAATTTTGAACTTACTGTGAGGAAACAAAAACAAAAACAAAACAAAACAAAAAGATTTCTATCATGCTTGATCCAGTACATACATTTTTTTTTCTCATGACAACAGATAGGATTATCTTAACTAGGACATTACATTTCTAACCAGGTGTAACCTGTAGCTACTAGTACTTATAAAATAATTTTCATTTTCCCATTGAAAGATTAAAGACATAGCAATAAAAGGATAGTTCTGAAACCGAACACATACATTTTACCTGACTATTGTACTTTCTCCATTTACCAAAATGGATGATTAACATTTATTATGTAGATAACTTATATCTAAAACAATTTGTATTTAAATAATAAAGATGGCAGTATCATTTTAATGTACAAATTCCTTTTACATAATAAAAATATGTATTCATAATGAAAACTTTAGAAAATTAATGATTTAGTTCCATTAAAAGAATATGTTGAGCCATTTTCTCCAAAATGCAGTGAAGGATTCCTAAAATTCCTCAAAATAAGAGGAATATTTCCTCATACATCTTCTATATATCATCTTTTTATGTTTTAAAGATTGCAAACAAAAGGAATGATCAGATAAACTCACTTGGAAGTTCTCTTTATTGTCAGAACTTATGTAAATTAAAAAGCAGTGTATGACATCACTGACATTTCTCTATAAGAATAAAAAATTTATCTTTGTGAATATACACACAATCTTTAGAATCTTTGGTGTTTTAGGTGCTATCAGGTAATCTTAAAGAGAGAAACTCATTCATTTTTGGTATAATAGAATAATTATCCGAATGTCTTTAGCAACTGCTGAAGTTTGATTAAATTGACCCTTTTTGCACATTTTAATATATAAAGTACAGGTATTACTTAAATGGAAAATATTGGATTCCTGTTTAACACTCTTGCTAAAAATAATTTTTAAGTCCTTTCTACCCTTCTCCCTGCTTTCTGATAACAAGTCTGCCTACTGAAGGCCAACCAATCGCTCTAGCAGCCAAAATCTGCTTTTTTGCAATTTGTTTCTTACAACACAGGCTTGTAACCCGTGCTTCAGCCAAATTGTACTTTTTGCTCTTTTCTTGCGTTCAGTCATTTGCTCACTAAGTTCACTTTGCCTGGCATATGCCTTCTATCATTTCTCCTATTTTAAATTTGCTAAACTCTATAAATGTAATGAAAATGTAAACACTCATGAAAAGGCCTTTTCATTTGTATCTAAAAATGACTTATTCTTCTCAGTGTCAGACTCCCAATAAAAACTTTCACTTCATATTCCCTTATGTCAGACACATTTGTGCACGTCTACTTCTTAATAACACCAGTCTTGGCCCGTTTGCCATCTATGCTCTGATGCCTATCACAGATATTAATTGTATTTGTTTTTTTCTTTAATTGATTTCTTAAACAAAAGTTTTCTTTTGCACAGCTTGCTAAAGGGTTATAATTTCTAAATAAATCTACCTTTATGATTTCACTTATCTGGAACTAAAAGAGTCTAACACATTGAATTTTTCATAAAGGTGAAATATTTATCATACTGCTTCTTAAAATCTCACTTTATTGTGTTTGATAATACATGTTTTTTAAGGCACTATAACTATCATCTAACTAGTGGTCTCAAAATTCTATGATCTTGCTAGACTCCTAATACTACAGTAAATTTATCCCATTCCCACTCAATTTTGTAATAGAAAAAAATAAAAACTCACCTAAGATTACATGGCAAGTATTGTGCTACTTTTGGAAAACATAGTTGACTAACAAAGGATATTTTAATGTTATTATATATTTTGTTAGAAATAAATAAACATTTGTTTCATTTTAAAAGCAACCAATATTTAAGGCAGTTAAAGACCAAAGCTTTTTTTCTGTAAAAGGTAGAATGGTATTCAATCTCTTCCCTGAACAATAGAACACATACAGACAAGGGTAACAAATCAGAAATACATCCAGATAAATTTTCAGAAAATGAACACGACTTGCTGATGCTCAGGCCCCAAGTTTCTCACCAGTGTCCCAATCCCAATGACCAGTTGCCACGTCCCCTCTTTTTAAACAATAGCCATTATACTGCATTATCACTGTAGACTCGTCTTGGGGTTTTTGAACTGTATGTAAGTGGGCTGAAGTAATATGAGTCTTTCATGTCTATTTTGTTTATCGCTACATTTTGTTTGGACAATTTTACTGGAATTTTTCATAGAGCAATAATTGGTTGTGATTATCATGTTAACAGTTGATAAGCATTTAGCTGAATTCCAGTTGGAAGCCATTAGGAATGGAGTGTACTTAACATGTTTTGCATGTGTGTTTATAAATATACACAAGCATTTATATTGGACAAAACTCTGAGGACTTTAATTTTAGCTCCTCTTTGCGTGTTCAATGACATCCAATTATGTTTTTTTTATTCACACGCCTGTGATCACTAATGAGATTGCTTACCTCTTAACATGCTCACGCAAAGACCATAAACAACACAAGTTCAACTATGCCATGTTTCTCACTGGTATGTAATTTATTCTGGCTGAAGAATTTGCTTTAGTGTTTCCTTCATTGTGTGTCTTAGGTTGACCCCTTATTTCAGTTTTTATTATCAACTTTAACTATCTTTTATTGTGAAAGTTTATTTTTAATACATGTAAAACTCTAGAATGTCAATTTGCTTCTCATCCAAAAGCCCTAGAAGATATTTTCCAATAGTCCTCTGGATTCTTTATTCTTTTTTTTTTAAATGAGACAGAGCCTCAAGCTGTCCCCCTGGGTAGAGTGTTGTAGCATCACAGCTCACAGCAACCTCCAGCTCCTGGGCTCAAGCGAATGTCCTGCCTCAGCCTCCCAAGTAGCTGAGACCACAGGGGCCCGCTACAGCGCCCCACTATTTTTTTGGTTGCAGCCGTCATTGTTGTTTGGTGTGTTTTTTGGTTGCAGCCGCCGTTGTTGTTTGGTGGGCTGGGGCTGGATTCCAACCTGCCACCTTAGGTGTATGTGGCTGGTGCCTTAGCCACTTGAGCCACAGACGCCGAGCCTGGATTCTTTATTCTTGTTTTCTCCTTTCCTTTCAAAAATCTTTGATTTCTTTTTTCCTTTAGTTTTTATTTCTAGAATTCAGCTCTCAGTTTAAGTGGAACTTAAGATACTAATTTTTGAGTAGCATGCGTTTTTGATCTGGAAGGATTTAACATGTTTTTTCTATCTTTAATTTTCAGCAGTAATATGGATATCATGTTTGGTTGAAGTTTTATTTGCTTAATGTTTTAATTACTTGTAAAAAATGAGGTTTGCTGCCTTTTATTAGCTAGGAGAATTTTGCCATTTTCTTCTCCATTCATTCTTTTCTCCTTTTACAATGCAGATCTAAGTACTCATGGGTAAGAGTGGTGACCACTTCACTCTTCTACCTGTATCTTACATGCTTTATTCCCTCTATTTCTATCTTTTTTTCTGGAGATTTTTATTCACTCTACCTTCAATCTTTTAATTCTGTTAATATGTTAAAATCATACATGCATTTTTTAAGTTTACATTTTTACTTTTCAGTGGAGATTTACACTATAGTCTCTTTAAAGTTTCCATTTCTCTGTAAAAATTTACCATGCTCATGTCACTTTCTTGCACATATTCATAGGTATTTTAATATCTATGAAAATAACTTCAATATATGGATCTTCTATGAATTTGTTTTATTGCTGATTTTCCTTTTCTATTGATCCTATCAATTTTCATCTTCTTAGTTCATCGTTTTCAATTGAATGGTAGATATTTTGTAAGAAAAGCCATAAACATAGTTTTAATACCTTGGATGATAATTTTTTCCATAAAAGGGTGTTTTGATCTGACAAGTAGGCTGAGCTTTCACTTGGTCTTTACTTTTTGTGTCTGTTGATCTAGACCCTCTTCAACTCTTGGAGCTTATACCTTTTTGCATTGTTGAAAGTCTTTTATTACTTCTTAGGGACTTTCATCCTTGGCAGATACTTAGCTCTAATTTTCATCAGTTCAACACTATATATATATTTTTTTCTGTGGAGCTTCTTATCCTTTCATTCAGAGGCTGCAGATTGGCAAATACCCTAAAGTGAAAAAAGCTAAGAACATTGGTCTGACATCTATCTGACATCTCGAAGAGTTTTTCTTCTCTTTAGGAACTTGTTTCCCTTCCCACCAAACACCAAGTAGCTTTATAACCGTCTAATGCTTTGAAATAGATTTAAAAGATACATCTTGTTTATTTTGTATAGATTTGGTAGTTCCCATAGCAAGAATGTGATTTCTGAAGCAGAACATCTACACAGTCTCCTTGTGCAGTTTCCTATAAATGTGAAACATTTCTAAGTAAAATAGAAAATAGCACCATTCTGACAAATAGAGATAACAAGTGGAAGGAGCAGTAATATATTATAATAAATTGATTCTGATTAGGATGTATTTTATTCATACTATCCATTAACAATTTTAAATTAGACACTCAAAACAATTACTGAAATTATGTACAGCATTAGCGAGGACATCACTTAATATATGTATCTATTTCTTGGTCACTGATCTTAGCGTAATAACTTATTATTGATTTTTATTACTACTCACATAAATTTTATTTCATTAATGTGTTAAGCATTGATTTTGTATAAATAGTTTTCAGTGTAGAGCATTCAGTAAGCAATCTGCTGACACAAAATAATATTAAAGTTGGTGCTTTCATGTTATTCATGCCCTATTTTCATACATAATTATAGTTTTTAGCTTTAATTATATTTTGAGCATTAAAATTCCATATAGAAATAATAATTTAAAATTATTTCTTTCATCAATTAATTCATCTACTTTACCATAATACCTATTAGATGATTATACAACTTGTCATCCAGGTCTTTGACTGTTTTAGAAGGTAGTCCCAAAGGACTACCATGTTCCATTTCACTTAAAGACATACCCAAAGCCTGAAAATAAAGATCTGATTTTTTTTTTAACTCAGACATCTGTTCTCTTTAGCATATCATCCAACTCATTATATACATTTAACAAATTATTCTGGAACAAAATCTATTGAACACCATATAAGAAAAATTTGACCATAAATTGATGTTATAGAAAATAATGATACTCAACAGACACTAGTTAAGTAGAGTCTTCGTGCCAGAAATTATAGAAAAGGTTTTGAAATTACACAGGTGAAAAACGTGGTTCTTGTAAGCAAGGAGCTTACTCATATATGAAATACATGAAAACAAATACGTTGTGTACTATGTATTATAAGCACTATAAGAGAGGATATTAGAAGGATTTCATGATAAGGAAAGCAATATAAGTCATATTGCATCTTTACATTGAATACAGAATTCTAAGTATTTTGAGTCCACTAATCAGACAAAATTCTTAGCACTTGTATAAAGACATAATGCTGGAGTGTTAAGTCTGCTGAGATCAGATAACAAAGAGTCTCATATGACACCCAAGGCAATATTGTCTTCTGCATTTATAGTCTCTTCCCTATAAATAGCTTTAAATATTTATATATTTTTTATTAGATCATAATTGTGTACATTAATTCTATCATAGGATACAGTGTGTTGCTTCCATATGCAGTTTGGAAAACTCTCATCCAACTGGCTAACATAGCCATCATGTCCTTCTCATAATTGTTGTGTTAAGACATTTATATTCAACCTTCAGACAAATTCACATGTACCCTAATAGGATAAATCATAGGTGTGATCCCCCATATGTTTATAATCACCAAATGTATACCTTAAGCCTAAATTATTGCTGATCATTAATAAGCAGTATGTCAAGGGAGAGTCAATACTATTTCCGGAAAGAGTGGCTATATTGTGTGATATTTGAAAAGTCCATGAAAATGTGACATTTCTGCTAATATGTCTGGATGGATTGGAGAGTTTGCTAACAATAACAGAATTAATGCTACTCACACTAATAGCAACCACTACTTTATTGAATCTCAATTTTGATTTATTTAAAATATGTCTTTATACATAAACAATAGTATAAAATAGGAACTGTCTTCCCAGTTTTATAGGTAAGAATTTGAAAACATGGAAAAATTCATGGCCAAAGATATCCAATACTATGAATACAAGATTCAGAATTCATACTTAGATCTGTTTCCGAAGTAAAAGCCTTTCTTGTAAAATAGGGGGAAAAAATTATGGGTTGCCTTTTGAAATTCTGATTTGAGAAGCACTTTGTACACCTGTGTTGTTGAATGCTTTTGTCTGAAGCTTTTGAACATGATTCAACATAGATATTCATTCTTAAATTTCATGTAAAGGACATGCAGATTAGTTTGTGCTTGAGAATGTAAAATTTTCATTTGTATAAAAAATAATGAAGAAGGCAAGTAGGACAGAACCAGATTAAAACAAACATTTTATAAGTAAGGAAAAGGAGCAAAAGAAGGAGAATGAAGGAGTTTAAAAGGTAAGATAAAAATTAAAATATGTTACAGTAAGTAAAGCAAGTAGACAGCCCTCTGAATGGGAGAAGATATTTGCAGGTTATGTCTCCGACAAAGGTTTAATAACCATAAATCACAGAGAACTCAAACGTATTAGGAAGAAAAGAACAAGTGATCCCATCTCAGGGTGGGCAAGGGACTTGAAGAGAAACTTCTCTGAAGAAGACAGGCTCACGGCCTAAAGACACATGAAAAAATGCTCATTATCCTTAATCATCAGAGAAATGCAAATCAAAACTACTTTGAGATATTATCTAACTCCAGTGAGATTAGCCCACATCACATATTCCCAAAACCAGAGATGTTGGTCTGGATGTGGAGAAAAGAGAACACGTCCACATTGCTGGTGGGAATGCAAACTAATGCATTCCTTTTGGAAAGATGTTTGGAGAACACTTAGAGATCTAAAAATAGACCTGCCATTTAAGCCTACAATTCCTCTAGTAGATACATATCCAGAAGGGCAAAAATCACATTATAACAAAGATATATGTACCAGAATGTTTTAACAAAGATATATGTACCAGAATGTTTATTGCAGCCCAATTCATAATTGCTAAGTCATGGAAAAAGCCCAAGTGCCCATCGACCCATGAATGGATCAATAAATTGTGGTATATGTACACCATGGAATATTATGCAGTCTTAAAGAAAGATGGAGACTTTACCTCTTACATATTTACATGGATGCAGCTGGAATATATTCTTTTTATTAAATCATAGCTGTGTACATTAATGTAATCATGGGGTACAGTGTGGTGTTTTCATATACAATTTGAAATATTTTCATCAAACTAGTTAACTTAGACTTCATGTCATTTTCTTAGTTATTGTGTTAAGACATTTATATTCTACTTTTAGAAAGATTCACTTGTACCCTTGTGAGATAAACCATAGAGAGTGATTGAAGGGAACATATTCTGCTTAGCAAAATATCTCAAGAATGGAAGAAAAAATATCCAATGTATTCAGTCTTACTATGAAACCAATTTATAGTGTTCTTATGAAAGCTACAACCCAATTATAGCCCAAGAAAAAGGGGAAAGGTGAGTGGGAGGGGAGGGGAGGAGGAAGGATGGGTGGAGGGGGAGTAATTGGTGGGACCACACCTATGGTGCATCTTACAAGGGTACATGTGAAATTTACTAGGTGTAGAATATAAATGTCTTAACATAATAACTAAGAAAATGCCATGAAGGCTATGTTGACCAGTTTGATGAAAGCATTTCAAATTGTATGTAAAACCAGCACATTGTACCCCATGATTGTATTAATGTACACAGCTATGATTTAATAAAAAAATTAAAATATGTTCTCACATGGAATCCAAGAAGAGTATTCCAAATAATTGGAGATAGCCAGTAATGTCAGTGTCATAGAAAGATTAAGCAAGATAAAAATAAGAGTGGGCTATAAAGTCCAATTTTATTGCATTCTACTTTTTTTATTCCTTCAGCCAAAAAGAGCCTTCTTGTCCATATTAAAGACTTCTAGAATTTGTATCCAACCCTATCTGTCTTGAATAAGAGCAAGGATACTTTATAAAATTGTCATAAATTGTTAAAAAGATTTTATATGAATATTACTATGCAGAATTAAGTTTGTAAAATTAGAATGAGTGGAATAATGTGTATTTCTAGATATAATGTTACCTACTTAAAGAAATTTCTAAAAGTTTTTGACTAACTTTGGTTATCTCAGTCAAGACTTATTAAAGGTAAGACAATAATGATAGTAGTAAGGAAACATACAGGAATGCATTTTTATTGAATTAGAGGTAATTTTTTAAACTCGTACTTATACTGAATCCATTTTCTTCTGTCTTTGTGAAGATTTTCTGTGAGCTCTTGGAAGAAATAGTTTTTATTGATTACCAGGAAATATTTGATGTTACTTAAACATAATTACCAATGCCCCAATTTGATTCGGACTCAGGAACTTCATGGGAAAGAGTTTGAACTTTCTTCATGTTGAGTTTCAGATATCCCACAGATACATCTCATAGACTAGAAAAGTTCTGGTAGAATTAACTCTGCAAGAAGAAAAACAGGGATACTGAAATGTACATTCTTTAGAAAGAGGCAAGAGACTGTTAGAGTGATCCACAGTCTTTAAACTAAGGGGACAGTGATTCCAGGATCAGTGTGAGTCCTTGTGAAAATTGTTTTGTCACTACACCAGAGTATCATCAAAACCCACAGACTGAGAAGCTTGGGGGGGGGGGGATGAATGTATTTTTCCACTTGTAGTAAAAGAATATTTTTCCATGTGTTTTCTAACGTTTTCAAACCACATAACCATGTATACTCATTCTCTTTTTCCTTAGGAGAATTGCTTATCTTCAGAGGAGGAGAGTTTCCACATTGCTCCAAACTCTGCTAATTAATCCAGACATACATTGTCATCACCAGAGGCTGCATCAATCTACTAGAAAATGGTATAGTTTAACAAATTACCACCCTCTTTTGAATGCAGTATATTAGCTTCCTCAGATATAGAAATCAATAGCAGATTGATTATATGTTATAAATAAAAAAGTCAAACATCTGATTCACACTCTATTCTGATCTTAATTAGGGTCTCTAGAAATTTGCTCAGAAGTATTTCTGGAGTTCCTAAACCTCGGATCAATTAGCTGAAACTTTTATCATTGCTAATCAAACACAAGTTATAGAATGACCTGAGCATTTCTGAGTTCAGTAGATGGGAATTTTTCTGGTTTTGACTGTTGATTACTGACTTCTTTCTATTATCCATGTGTTGTTAGGGTGGCCATTTATAATTTCTACTGCTCTGTTCTTTTGGTCTTAAATATATTTATTTAAAAAAATTATTTTTCATCACCCAGAATTTGGACCAAAGGGTAAAAAAAAAGACAAAAGAAAAGAAAAAAAATGTATTACCTATAAATTTGGATAGCCAAATTTTTACTGCTTATATAGTGAAAAGAATATATCCATTTACCTGTAGCACAATGAGAATTTCTGCATTATGCTAAAACACTGCATACTGCCAATAGCTCAATTATATATACTTTTATAGTTCATTACCCAAACCATCTCTCTCTGAGAAATCCAGAAATTTAGCTATGCCTCATTGATTCACAGTAGATATGCCACTCTGGATGGAGTTTTTAAAAGAAAAAAAAATACAGAATTAAAAACAACTGCACTCATTTACATATATACCACATTGTGATCTTGTCTATTACTTTTTTGCACTAAGATTTCTCTTAGCCCATTGAATGCTGTGGCATTTGTTTAAAGACATTACTGAAACCAAGTTCAGAATATTATCTCTGTGTTGAACAACTGGCCTTCTTTAAGCCATTGTTATTCAAATGTGCAGTTAGTTCAGCAGATGGAAGCTATAAACCCACTGGAAAGTTTTTTGTACTTCAGAGGAACTTTATTTTCCACTGGGTATGCTTGTTCTTCGGAGGAGCCTGTGTATGTATCAGGACATAAGAGTTACCACAAGATACTATCACATTATGGCAACAATGAAAGTTTCTGAGTCCTGAAGCATGTATGGAGAAATATTATTATTAATATTACTATGATTATTACATTTAATAATAAATGTAATTATTTATTTTTCCATTGCGACCTGGAAGAGTGACTCACCGACTCCTCATCTTCTTTAATATTTTACACCATTGTGTCCATCATGGCTCTTTTTAAAGGACATTTAAAAAGTACATTTCAAAATAGCCACACATAATCCCTTATGTTTGAGTCCAGCTTCCCCACTGGACACCTGGACAGACAGCATCAACTATAATTTTATTGTAGGAACTTATAATCATCTTCTGCCATATGCAGGGTTCAAATTGGGTTAATAAAAACTTTATCAGTAATTATTACCCATAACTATTCTTTGAAGTTATTTTTGGTAACGTCTCAGTAGCACCGATGAACATATCGTAATGGGGTTATCAGGCGTGCAGGGAAGCATGCACAGTCTTTCTGCAGACCAAATAAAATTATTCAGTGACCAGTTCGGTAATTTTAATTTAATAAAAAATCTCTCAAAAAACAATTTTTAAAAAAATCCTAGTGATTGTTGATATAACTTTCTAATAGACTATCTTTTTCTTTATCCAAAATACTGGGAAAACTTTTCAAATAAGTTCAATTATGGGGATATTACTCTTCAAATAATTTCACTTGAACATGACAATTTTGTACAATTCTCATCAACAATTATATTGTTCTAAAATCTCAGTTCAGTGAGTGAGCATGTGACTAGAGTTGGTTTAATTTTTGCTCACAAAGCCATAATTAAGTAATAAATTTTTGCTCCATTTTACAACAATTAAACAATTTGATCAAAGAAGTTATTGAAAATGATTAACTTTCAAACTCCTACTCTTTACTCTGTGGATCTAAATAGTATATTGTATTATCCATTTTGTCTAGATGAAAATATTACTTTTCCAATATTTTATTTTATTTTTTAAATTTTTTTTTATTCAATCATAACTGTACATTAATGCATTTGTGGGGTACGATGTGCTGATTTGGTATACCCTGTGGAAATTTTACATAAAACTTGATAACCATCACCTAATTTACTTATTTATTGTTGCAAGACCTTTATAATACCCTTATGGTTGTTTTGAAATGTACCCTTGCATTGTGCACATTAGGTGAGGTCGCATTGGCACTATCAATAATAGAATACTAATTTCCAATTATTGCACAGATAATGCAGTAATTCCTATGCCATATAGTATTTTCTTTTGTCTATCTGAAAATTCTTGAATGAATGCTTACACATTGTTTAAATTGCTATTCACCTTTTCCAAAATTGAGTTTTTTAAATAATTACAAATAATTTTAGTTAAGTTACCATTACATTTTGCTCATTTTATTTAAATATGTCTATCTTATTAAATTTAATACCTATTATATTTTGTGTTTGCTAAAATTAAACCTACCCAATAGAACATCACGGGGTAATAAAGCATCAGTATGCAAAAGCGAAAAGCTGGAATGAACAAACCAATTTCTCTTGAAGGACATGAGTGCTTTATGCAATCTGGGGGTCTAGGTAATCAAGAGATTGGATCGTACGAAAGTAGGACGACTTTTAGAACTGTCAGCATCAAATTAGCTCTATCAGGATCACAGTCGAAGACACAGAAAGTACACAACAGTAGGCTAATCACCTACCTCAATATGAGAGAGCACAGGTCTCATTGGAAACAAGTAGGATTTAAAATGTTCATTTGTAGGGCTCTGTTCCAATTCACATATACTTGATACATTTGAGTGAACGATATTTGAAATTTTAGAAAACAAGCACACTTAAGTTATATATATATATATGTATGCATATGTATGTGTGTGTGTATATATATATATCTTTTATGGGAAACTGAAACAATATAGTAAATGTTATCATAAAATGTTTTAACATCATAAAACCTTTTATCTTTAGGGAAGGAGTATGTTCAGGGAGAAAATTCATCGGCCTTGCTGCCACTTTCCACTTTATAAAGTTCACTTTAGCGTGGCTTGTTAATCCCAGGAAAAATTTTCATTTTCTTTGCCTTTATACTTAAAAATACAATTGAGAATCATTCACAACAGGCACATAATTTTCCATTGACTGATTGCTGTCGCTTTCAAAGAACAATCATTTGTAATCTTATGATATGCTGGTGAGTAAGCACCAACTTAAAGCAGTTTCTTTCCTATTAACCTTTCAGTTAACTCCACAATTTGTTTACAACAAAAATAAATCAGTCAACACTTCTGTAATTTTCATTAGCAGCATGGCTTTTCTCTCTGATTCAAAACCAAAAATCCCTGGTTGATATGTTCGTTAAATTCTCAATTTTTTTCCTCCAGTCCCCATGTGGTATTAAAATCATTATGTGTGGTTCTTTTTAAAGAGAACTGGAGTCTGAGACAAATCAAAACTGGAGTTCTATGATGCCTAATATGCTCTTGAGAACAGTGGTTGGATTCCTTAGCTGAGTCAGTTTCAGCACTCACATTTTATGTGTCTGTGGCTACTATGGAAGCCAGATGGGTATTTTGCAAACAGTTTCCTGCTTGAGAAAAATAGGAGGGATATGCTATTGTTCTTGGAACTAATAAATTATGAACCTATCATGTTTTAAATAATAGTTGAGTAAATATGGACTAATACTGATTATGTTTCTGGAAATGAGTTCTTTTTCTTCTTCTTCTTCTTTTTTTTTTTTTTTTTGTTCTTTATTCTTGGTGTAAGAAGTTGGTGCATTAATATTGCTTTACCAGAAAGATGTACAGGTTTATTGCCTGGAAATTATGTATACAGCTTCAATTCAATTTATAAAACATCTGTGTAAGTGTGATATACAAAAAATTTACAGTTAGCCCTAATCCACCCAATGCAAACCACACAAAGTTATTCTTTTCCTCACTGCATAACCTACCATTCATTTTATTAATGCGCTGAATCTTCAAATAACACAAAGTCCTTGGATAATGACAAAGGTCAAATCCTCCGTGTGCTGGGCATTTAAAAATATTTTTGAAAGGTCAAACTAATTTAAAACAGTAGGTCATTCTGCTTAGCTTTTTTGATTCACAACTATTTGTGCCACTGTTTGCCCAAGTGCAAAGTACACCCTGTAATAAAAAGATGGAAAATAAAACGGTGACCGTCACTGTCAGCGGTCAATATTGAAAAGATTTCTAAAAGTTCTATTAATAAAGTTAACACTATATGCTTTGAGTACAGACTGACAGGCTCTACTTACTCAGCTGCTCTCAGCACACCTAGTACTTTTGTATGACAATTTTCATTGCTGTGGTAATTTGAATTTGCATCATACAATAGCATTGCCAAGAGTCCAGCACTATCTAGTGTCACATCTAGTGTTATATTTCAACCCGGGTGACATGGTTCCTTCCTTCTAAATACATCCAGGACAGGGTGAGGACTATCTGATGACAACAAACCTAGCAGTACCATTCCAAGGTCATTGACAAATGTCATTATACCAGTTAAAACCTTTAGGTCAATGGGAATACAGGAAGCAGGAAAGATATCAGTAATAACTCTCTTTGTCAAAGATTTATCATAAAGCTCCTTTAGAAATAAGGTTTATTAGAGCACCCAACTATGAATGCATTTGGAAAGGTACGACCCAAACACATCCTTGTTAACGCCTCTACTATTTAAAGTTTCAAACAATATCAGCATGAAATCCTCAACGGAACTGGTTATGAAGAATGTAGGAAAAGGAGCAATAGTTTTAAAAATCTGTATTTTAAGAAATATTGGGGATTTATTTCCTATCCGAATTTTTCTTCTAACTAAAGTAATCCTTCTAGTCCTTATTTTATTTTTAAATTACTATGTCATTGTCACATAATTTGATGTAGAAAGAAAAAAAGGGGCCTCTTAAAATTGCTCCCTCTTGTTTCCACCCTGAGTCAACTGAGTTACATTTTTAGTTCTTAAAAATGTCATGAAAAGAAATTCGAGTCATTGAAAACTATATATCATCTACAACATGTATAGAAAGGAATCTAAAAATGAAAAGACTTTCTGGTTGTAATAGACTCAGAATTTCATCAGAATTTTACAACAGTTAATAGAGCAAAGGATGGCACAGCTTCACAATAAGAGAGAATGCTCCTTCCTGTAAGTAGTTACATAAAACCAATCACAGTGGCACTTAGTCTTTAACAGAAGATCAAATGAATTCTTTCTGGGAGTCACTTAATCCATAGGCCAAGACAATAAAGGAATGAGTATTACTGTGCATTATTCAGAGGAAAGAACCGAGGGCAGTAGGGGCAGACAGGGTGAGACAGCCTCACTACCAGGCTCCCATGACACAGCGTTTGTACTAACAGGCTTGAGTACAGCCTCCATTGCTAGTCAATAAATCTCTGTAAGATCTAAAGGTGTCTGAAACCAAAGTAACTTTGAAGGGTTTATTTCAGTACTCATTTACAACGGTTCACATTTATGGTTGGAGTAATTCCTTGAGTTTGCAAAATTAACTAGAACTATTCACAGAGAGGTCCCTGAAATAGCTATAGTTTTATCAACAACTGCATTTTAATACAGTCATATGACATAGTGAGATCCTTTAACTCATATGGGGATGGCCATTGAATCCTATATCATAGTATATTGACCTGAGTTAGCTTAATGTCTTATGCAGTTCTTGCTTGAAATTTATTATGCAAACATTGATGAACAAACTGGAATGATTTCAAGAAAAACATTAAAAGAACACATTAACTGTTAGTCTCTGTATTATTCAGGGTTCTCTAAAGAAATAGAATGAACCAATGGACTATCTCTCTGAATTATAGTAGAGTCTTCATAGCTGACTTTCTCTCTACATTGACCACCTCCTTAAACTGACATAATTTTCACACAACAGGCCTGCACCACATGTGTGATTCAGTGCAGTCATCTCAGTTCCTTATGGGGCCACCTCCATATGCTAACTGGTTTGTCAAAGTCCCTTGGGTAGTCAACTTAGAGAGGTTCTATTGTATTGTTAGAAATTGGCTTATACAAATATGAAGGCTGACCAGACCCCAAATCTACAGTTAGCAATCTGGAAACCCAGAAGGGCTGAAAGTATAGTTTCAGTCTAATGCCTGGTAGATACCCAGGAAAAGCCAATATTTCAGTCTGAGTCTGAATGCAGGAAAAAAAAAAATCCAATGCTCCAACATGCAGGTAGTCAAGCAGGAGGAATACCACTTTCTTCTACAAGGGTCAGCTGGCTTTTATTCAGGCATTTAGCTGATTGAGTGAGGCACACCCACATTGGAAAGAACAATTTGTTTTACTTGGTCTACCAATACAAAAACCCTCACAGACTCATCTAGAATAATGTTAGAACATATATTTAAATAACCCTGTGTCCCAGTCAAGTTTCCACCCAAGTAATCATCACACCTTCCAAATTTATTTCTCCTAATCCACATATTTACTACCTCAAATTAAAGCTGCCGTGGAGTAAAAATTAAGGAAGTGCATTTAATCAAATATCTTTATTTTAAATACTTGACACCCTAAAAAATTATTTCCAATATTATTTTCTCTAGAAATACGCCAATAATTCTGTATTGTTTTAATAGAGGACTTAATGATGATTAATTAAATTATCTTTCCAAATTAATGAAGACAGATTTAGTAGCACATATATTTTAGAGATATTAGTGAGACACATTTAGCTGATGCTAGTTCAGCAACTAAGTTTCTATTTTGATATGGCTTTGTCTAGTCTTCTATATAATATTTTATACAAAAAGTGCAAGAAAAATGCTCACTTCAACAAGTATCTCTTGTCAACATGTCTAGAATGGAATGCACTATATTGGTGTGCGAGTGAATAACCATAACTTGAACATGGACAACAAATATTTCTAGAAGAGCAATACATGTGCAGGTTGAAATATATTATCATGCCATTCCCAATTATCAAAAAGTGATTGATGTTAATTTACCATTCTGTATTAAAATAAATGAATATATAGTGTTTTATGTTGTATAGTTACAAAACTATATAGTCAAGATTTAAATAATTATTTATACAATTTATACAAAATTTAAACAATTATTATAACTAGTGGTGTAAAAAATAGGTATGCTTATCAATATTATATTGTTTACACTTTTTTAAATTACATGGAACAACACTACTGCTTAGTGAGGCTATTAAAGGGTCTAATATTAATTGTATAAAGGAATAATGCCTGCCTTACTTAAGACCAGCTTTTCCATAACTCATAATAAAAAATGTACAAAGATGCAGAATAAGCAAATAAGTATTTTTTAATGAGATTTGTGAATTACTCATTTTATTTCTGCCTTGATTAGTTTGTGCTGCTGCAGCATTGTCATAGACTTAATAGCCCCCTCAGCAGCAACTCATTTCTTTAAGTTCTGGAGGCTGGGAAGTCCAAGATCAAGGAGCTGGCAGGTTTAGTGTCTGGCAAGGCCTTACTTCTTGGTTTGCAGAAAACCAACTTCTCGTATTGCTGCATGGTGGAAAGTGAGATATCTAGCTTTTTAGCCTCTTCTTGGAAAGCTCTGCTCCACTTATGAGTGTTCCACTCTCATTCTTTCATCCCCTTCTGAAGACCCCATTTTAAAATATCACTATATTGGGATTAAGGTTTCACCCTATGAATTTTAGGGGAACACAAACATTCTATCTATTGCATGTTTAGCCAAACCAGTATTTTGTTCCTTTTAAATTTAAACAAACATATTGTGATATAACCGACAATAAACTGTTCAAATTTCCTGCCTATTTTGAACTGATAAACTTTAACATTCCATTCTTGCTAAAAACTTTCAACAAACGAGAAACTGAAGGAAAATGTCTCAACCTGATAAAGGCATCTTAAAAAATCTATACCTAATAGAAAACTTAGTGGCATAGGGATGGTTGCTTTCCAAGATTTGGAACAAGACGAAGATATGCACTCTTACTAATTCTCTTCAATAATGCTGTTCTGAGATTTTGGTCAACACTCAGGCAAGAAAAAAATGAATTAAAAAGAAAGAAGCAGAACTGTCTTTATCCATAAAAGAGATGATCATCTATGTATAAATTTGAATTGACTTTGTAGAAAAGTTACTAGAGCTAATAACTGAGCTCAATAATTAAAATTCAATATTCTAGAAGTAATATTTTGAAAATTTAAAAGTAACTTTTCATGGTAGCAGCATTGTAGTCAATGAGATTTATCTGAAGAGCAATTATTGCTAATTGGAAACTTTTCCTAATACACTGCTATGATGACTTGAAAAATAGTCAGCATGGCCAGTTTTTGACAGAATTTATGAAGTCTGAATTAAAAAAAAGAAAATTTTAAAAATATTATTTCTAATAAAAGTATGAAATATTTCAAGTAAATCTGATTAAAAAAACATGGAATAATTGCTTTTTGTATGTTAAAAACTGACAAGAACTTTATTATGTTGCTGAAAAAATTTAAAACGACCTGAGTAAGTGAAGAAAAAAACCATATTCATTCATCTGGTGACTTAATATTTTTAACATATAAATTCATTCTAATTTGCTCTATAAATGTAATAAACTTCCAATCAAAGTCCCAGAAAGTTTTTCCTTTTAGTAGAACTAACAAATTAATTCTAAAATTTATTTGTAAATGCAAATTACCTATAGGAACACAAGCTGCTTAAAAATAATAACAAGTTTTGAAGACTAACACTATCTAATTTCAAGACATATTATAAAGTTATAATAATCAAGATTACATGTGTATGTCACAATAGACATATAGACCAATAGAACAAGATAGAAAATTCAGAAATATGTATATATATATATATATGTACGGACAACTGATTTTCAAGAAAGAGTGGAAGTAATTCAGGGAAGATAGCCACTCATTTCAACATTGGTAATAAGAACAATGAAATGAACTTTACAATGAATATCTCACACAATATAAAAAATGAACTAAAAATGGATTATAAAAATAAGTGTCAAAGCTTAAACAATAAAAAAATATTTTATAAATGAGTTTTGATATACAAAGAGAAGGTTTTCCATATGGTGACACAATGAAAGGTGTTTATCTCCCTAGAAACAAGAAGTAAAGGATTGTGAAGAACAAACAATTTATTTCTTAGCTCAGGCCTTCTAATATTCATGATCAGTGAGCAGGGAGAAATGGGTGAGTAGAAATGCTGGCAGGACAAATAGATTCAGTCTTAGTAAATCATGAAATCGCCATACCTGGTTCTAAAAGGGATACATTTTCAACCAAACATGAATGCTAATTTTTTCTGTAATATTTTTACATAAATATGCAGAATTGCCTTTATGAATTACAGAATAGGAATTAGATCCAGTCCTAAATTTAGTCAAAACAAAATATATCAACACTCTGATATAGCTTTTAATTTTTAATGAGTGGTTATTTATTAAAGGCATAGATAATATTAGTAATAACGATGAAACATTTTTCCAGAAGTCAAAGTTAGAGATTGTATGATGGTCTGAACATCAAGTTGATCATCTGAAAAATCCCAGCATTTCATATTCATTTTTTAAGTTTTCAACTTTGTCAAAGCATACAGAACTAGAGTGTGTGATTTAGTAAAATATTATCAATAATAAATATTCCGTATATGAATAAATGAATATTTTCGATACTGACTGACAGTATTAGTAGGAAGCATGGAGATGAATGTTACTGGGCTTGGCAGATTCAGAAGTGCTTTAAAAGATGCAAACAGGGAAGCTGGGAAATTCATAGTACCATCACCTGGAAAAAGGTTTCTACGTGCTCTTGGGAGTTAAAATCAGAATTAAACATTGGTTTGCATCCTTACACTGATTTTCAGGAATAATTTAATCTGTATTATAGTTTTGTGAAAGTACGCTCTATGACTAGAAAATAAAAATCTGAAAATTAGTGTGATTGAAACATGTATAAAACATCCAAAGATAGAAATTTTTTTTTTTTTTTTTTTTTTTTGAGACAGAGCCTCAAGCTGTCCGCCTGGGTAGAGTGCCGTGGCATTACAGCTCACAGCAACCTCCAACTCCTGGGCTCAAGCGAGTCTCCTGCCTCCGCCTCCCAAGTAGCTGGGACCACAGGCGCCCGCCACAACGCCCGGCTATTTTTTGGTTGCAGCCGTCATTGTTGTTTGGCGGGTCCGGGCTGGGGATTCGAACCCACCACCTTAGGTGTACGTGGCTGGCGCCTTAGCCGGTTGAGCTACAGGCGCCGAGCCCCAAAGATAGAAATTATGGGACTTCCTCCCTTTGGAAGAGTTCAAAATTCTCCTATTTTTCTACCCCATCATCATTGGTTCTCACATCTCCCATGAACCAGGATGGCTACTGCCATATCAAGTCTGCTCTTCAACAGATGAGGAAAGAGACTAAAAGGGAACATTCCCAACTGAGTAGGTTTCTCTATGGGACCTTCTTGAAATTGAATGCAGTTCACTTCTTTACATTCCATTAGTCAGAAACTTCATTTTATGGCCACACTGAGATATAAGTGCAGCTGAGTGATGCCATCTTTTATCTGGGTTTCCCCTCATAAATTCAGTATGTTCATATATGAGAAGGGGAGGAGGAGGCATGTTGGGTAAGCCATTGGCAAGCACTGTAGAAGTCTCTATGGTTATTAGAACACACTAAATTGTTAGATTATTTCTCCAAAATTTTAGACTATTTCTCTATTTGTCCTGAATCAGGATCGTATGAGGTAGGAACAACAAACATTCTTCATTTATAAATGTTTACACGTGACATGGCATTAAATCACAATGGTGGAGACAATCGTGTTTGCATTTCCCTATATGCTTTCAGACAGTACCTTTAAATGCTTGCCTCAGTGTCATAATCAAATAGTTTATGTAATTGTAGTCACTTCAACTTTATTCGCTGGAGAGCACAAGCTATATTTCATGCACCTGCATCACTCAGCTGTTGCTATATTGCAAACATTATGCAATCTCAGTGGCATTTAAAAATAAACATTGTTTCCCTTTCAATCATTTGTGATCCACTGAGGCAGCTCTTCTACCCTCAGCTGGGCTGGGTCAATCATCCACCTGTTGGCCGATCTCCTCAGAGCTCAGTTAGTTGGTTCTTTTTCAAGCACCAACTAGTAAGTTGGTTCTTTTAGGAGTGAATAAAGAGAACAAGCCTAATGCTATATGGCCTCAATGTGTCTCATCTACTAACACTGCATCAGACAAACCAAATCACAATGTTCAAAGTCATGAATCAGGGAGGTATATTACTTAGTAAGAGTAATTGGAAAATTCCATGGAAAGGGGCAAGGTTATAGGAAAGAAGGAAGAACTATGGCTAGTAATGCAACCTACCAGAGTACAAACCTCCAGGATTGCACTTACGGCTTGACACAGCTGACCTCACTGAACTGATATGAAATCAATGAAGAAAGAAATGCATTTTAAATAATCACCTTGTTCAGGTTTTTTGACTCTATACCTATTAAAAACTGTTTCCAATGTATAACCTTGTATTGTTTTTAAAAAATGGTCATCAAAGTTTAAATTTACCAGTTTTCCACTGCTTTAACATTAAGAACTTGTTCATAATTTCTCATCCAAATCTCCCTTATTACTAGCCACACCACTGGTTCACTGCTACGTCAAAGTTTTGTGCTAACCCAGAAGTAACTATAATTATAAATTAAAACTAAAGAAAGTGGTATAAATCAAGATTCATTAAAGCTCCAACCTTACAAGTTATTGTGAGTATTAAATGGATCTGTGGACATCAAAGCATTAAAAATAAATGCCTGACAATAATAAACACTCAATTTATAGTGTGTAATTATTAAACAAGTGTTTATTAAACATGTATTGCTTGCAAGATAATGCTATGCTAGTAAATTAAGGTTGACTTAAGAAATGGACATTTTATTTTTCAAAAAGTTCACAATAAGAATATGTGCTTTTCCACTTAGAAGATATATGACATGGACAAATAATCCAGCTGCTGTGATTGTTGAATGTATTATAGTTTAGACAATACATTCATGATTTAAAACAAAACAGCCATCTGAAGTACTTAGCAATGTGCTTTATATATTAGGCCCTAATGAAATATTCTCTTCTTTCTTCTCTTTTTAACTGTCTGTATTGGTGACAGTTATGTCAGGAGACAAAAATCACACCAGTTACTTTGCCAACAGAAATGAACATAAACAATTGTTGACCATGTACAGAGATGCTAATGTGATTACGGAACAGTTCATGCTAAAACTGTAGAGGATCACAGAGGCAGCAACAGCAGGAATCTGCCATTATCCAGTAGCCAGGAGAACAAAAGGAAAATGTTGGGATTATTGAAATTTAAAAGTCTGAAGGAGGGTCCTAAGGAAATGAAACAGGTATGTGAGGAGTGGCTACAGGTGCTTGTAGGAATGTACCATGAGGTTGGTTTGGCAACTGTGGGGAAAACCGCAAACCGGATTTTATTGTTGCTCTATGGAGGAACTGTAGTGCGGGGGTGAAGAAACATGGTAAGGGTGAAACCCCCCAGGAAAGAGCAAGTCGCTTGTCCTTCCCCAACCTGGCAGTCACTCAGTACCACTCCCTCTCAGCAAAGCATAAATGTGTTTTGCCAGGTGCCAGTCTGAACATCCCAAAACAAAGGGGGTCAGAGTAAAGAGGAAATAGCTGAACAGCCCACTTCTTGGCTTTTTCTTCAACTCCCTTTGTTGTTATATCCTTGTTTCCTTCTTTCCTTTTTTTCTATCATTATCTTTCTTTCTCTTATCCTTTTTAAATTATTTTTTTCTCATAGCTGGGTTTTCTTCTTTCCCTCTTTCTTTCTTTCCTTCCTTTGGGCATGTAAATCCTATCATCTTGAAAAGATATATTGACAGAAAAGTGGGCTATTATCTTTTATGTAATAAACAGATATGGAAATTATGTATAAGTTCAAAAAGTTCACATGATTATTTTTTAAAAATTGCCTGGTGCCAGTCACTCTAAATGACTCCATTCATATTATTAAATTATCACAATGACAAGGCTAATAGTAGACCTAAGATTTGAACCTAGCCTTTTCAGACTCCAATTTTCATATTTCGTTTTTTTCTTTCTCACAGGATTCAGTTATTTGGATAATGAGGAGTGAATAATTCAGTCATTCTCCTTTGAACCAGGTAGGCCTCAAAAGAATGTGACACATTTGACAGAGTGAGATGTGTAGAACAGTGTGAACACTTCAAAATTTGTAAGCAAATTTAGGTTAGAAAATTTAGGTAGAGAATGTTCCTTAAACAATGTACAACAAGGATATTAATAAACTAAAGAGCCATACAATAATTGCAATATTAATGAATATAATTAATTATTTTGATTGGAACGAATGTTTCAATTTGCTTATCAGAGATGCACTAAGAATTTTTAAGAAAAATACAGAAGATGTGATGAGCAATTTCCAGAATATAGTTTAGAAGTTAATTAACTGTACTTGGCAATAAAAAAAGCATTAATTAGCTTTCTTAGGATGTTAAGTTGGTCATTAACTGCTGTGTTGATGACAACTTCAAAAGCATGTCTTATCTAGTATGAGAGGATTAATATCAACTCATGTATTCCCTGATAAAGAGACAGTCTGAATTCAGAATCATAAAGATAAAAATACCACTGCATATTGTAATCACCAGAGATAAAAGGAATTGCTTTTTTTGTAATTAACATTTTAAAGCTTCTACATGTATTAGAATGAGTTTACCCTGTGTAACTAAGTCACCGATTACGTATAAGACACAAATATTAAACATTATTAAAGCCACCCTATAAGATAGATAATTTGCAGCTATAAATATAACTATATAGAAGTCTTGAAATGAGAGTTAAACTGTCAAAAGGCTCATGTTTCATCCTATCTGTCCACTTTGAAGCATAAGTTTCAGCTGGACTACTTTTGTTATTCAGAATTACAAGTGCTTCAGTAAATTATTGGTCCAAAACTGAAGACACAAGTAAACTTGTCAAATAGGAGAGAGAGAGGGAGGAGAGAGAGATAGAAAGAGAGAGACAGAGAGGAAAAGAAGAGAGAAGAGGAAGAAGAAATAAGATGAGGGAGGAGGAAGAGACGGAAGAAGGTAAAAGGAGAAGCAGGCAGAGAAAAATGGGAAAATCACCTTGATTTTGCTGAATGTGGGTGAAAAGGGGTAACATGATAATCATGAAAATTTAATCCCCTAGTACAATTTTTACCTCTTAAGAATAAATTCCCTTTCTACCTTTCTTGTTAAGAACTTCCAATAAATAATGGATTTGAACAATTAGAATTTAAATTGTTTTGTAATACAGTTAAAATAATAGAGGTTGCATTTCAGTTACTAATGGAGAAAAACAGACTTTGGTAGACCCCAGCTGTTAGGGTCTGCAGGTAAGTACTGCTGAAAAATGAGGTTCTAAAGGTTACTCAGGTATCAATTTTGATGTTTCTCTTTCTTTCGGGATACACAACTTATCTGTAAGTATATAAGAATTTGAAATGTTTTTAATTTTTAAACATTTAAATAAAATGTTGTTATACAATCATCATAGAACAGTGCATTGTGCAATTAAAACTGGTTTTAGTCAGTTTGTAAGATGAGGGGTGTACTAAGAGTTGAGCAGAATACACTGAAAACTGTTTAGCCTCCCTGCACCAAAGCATTGAGCCAGAACTAAAATCCTTTTACTTTTCAGTTGGTAGATTATGATTTTTTTTTTATTTCACAATATGACAGGGGTGGAACTTTGGGGTTACACACATTGCTTTTACTTCCCTTGCATCAAAGTTAGAGGAGTGCTCCTCACCCACCTAGTGTGCATGTACCGATTAGGTGTGGATTCACCTGTCTTTTCCTATCTCCGCCCACCTCCTTGATTTGTGATGAGTGTTATTTCTGTACGTGTGTATAAATGTTGACTGGTAAGTTCTAATTTAATAGTGTGCACATGTGATGTTTGTTTTTCCATTCTTTTGATACTTTACTTTGCATCAAATCCTTAAAAAAAAAAAGGCTTCTGCCTAATCAACTCCTTTGGGAATACATAAAAATGCCTTTTGCTGGTTCTCAGCATGAGCATCCTTGCCTCACCAGGGACCCTGTGACCAGTTGCAGCATGAATGAATTCAGGGTAGAATGGGGTGTGTGACTAGCACCGATGCTGAGTGACAGGGCTCCCCTTTCCGTCCTCTCCTCAGTACATTTTCTCTCCACCTGAATCCATGGAGTTCTGGTCCATCTGGATGGATGTCCCATCTGGCTTTATTGTTCTATCTAGTGTACTTTATTACAATATTATAAATGCTGTAGTTATCATCTACAATAATATCAGATACTTAATCTCTTTGGAGAAACATAAAGTAAGTATGTCAGATTTACTTCACATATTTTATTTATTTTTATATAGATCTTTTAAAAATTTTTTATTGTTTCAGGTTAGTTTGAAGGTACCAAGATTTAGGTTATAATGTTTGCATTTGTTAAGTAGAGTCCCTTTTATAATTGTGCCCCACACCTAAGAGGTGTGCCTTACACCCTACCATTGTGCCCATTGAGTGGGAGCACACCCATCCCCCTCATTCCTTATTGCAGTCAGTGCCTGGCTCTATTCCCTTGGTCACATCTGAAGTTTACCTGTAACTCTGGGGACAGTTACCATATATGACAGTGACTTCCCACCTCAGGAAAATGTCTCTTCCAGAGAGCTTTTTCTAGCTTCAAGAGCAAGATTAACTTGTACCTAGGGCACAGTGGAAGTGTCCCAAAGTAGAGATTAGTGGCTTATTCTTTAGCTTCTTGGACCTTTAGAAACAATTCTGAGATAGGTTCTACACAATTCTCAGATGGTCTCTAGTGGGGTTGAGTTCAATTTGTTCCCAGC
Source organism: Otolemur garnettii (assembly GCF_000181295.1). Classification (NCBI taxonomy): domain Eukaryota; kingdom Metazoa; phylum Chordata; class Mammalia; order Primates; family Galagidae; genus Otolemur; species Otolemur garnettii. The sequence continues at coordinate 16,921,273 of NW_003852404.1, read as the reverse complement.
ATTAATGGCCCACTTGCTACATTTCCTTCCGTGGCTATCTATGTATTATTTCCACATAGATTATTATTCACCTTCGATGTGTTTCCTGGAATTGCCTCTCCCATAAATACTCTTTCCAAGACTTAAAAGAGGCACTTAAAATGTCCTTATACCCCATTTACTTCTTTAGTGTTCTTGCCAATGGACTCCATTTGGGATTTTCTCCTTTGGGAAAATCATGCTAGGAGATTTGGTGTCAAAAGTGCTCCTAGAAAGTAACCTCCCAGAATAAGGTTTGGAAACATCCACAATTTTTGCATTCATTGGCCACAACTCAGTTATTGCTTGACTTGGAAGGCTGTGGTTTTGAAAGAAACTGGGAGCAAACTTGAGATGAGGGACAACTACTTTGCTTTTCATTCCATTTGAACTGATATTTGCTATGGATAAAAATGTTATGTGGAATCTCTGGAAAACAACAAAGGGAAAGTTTTCTCTAGGATTCAGGACAAAAGTCATGACTGTGCATTGAGAATTATTCACTGTCCAAGAGCAGTTGCCAGAATGCTTCCGGGCTCTGGTAGACTAGGTGCCTAGTCGTTAATAATGAATCATGAGGTACTATCAAACATATCAAGTCTTGAATTGAACAAGCAGAAGAAATGCACTGAGTGATTAAAATGGTATACTAGATGTCAGATGAGAAGAACTTCACGCCAAGTTACATGAAGAGGTTTACCCAGGCCACCTGCTCCGTGCCATATCCCCTAATTCATGTAGTCACCTCTACATGTCCAATCTCTTTATGTCCGGCTATATCCAGTATTATTTATTTTACATCACCTCAACAGATGTCTGTGATTTGAAAATCTACTAATGGTTAAGGCTTTCTCTGAAATAAAAGGTAAAGATAAATACTCCAAGTAGCCAGAGATTTCAATAATATGCTTGTTATGAGATACTAATACACTAATGACTTGCAGACAGAGGTTTCAAATGGAAGTTCAAAAGGGCTGGAAGTGGGAAGATTGTGAACTAGGGACAAAGAGGTCTGGAGAAGAGACCTATAAATGGATATTGGAATTTGTCACAAATTATGTAGATATTTGTAATTAATATCAATGCATTCTCTCTGAATAACAGAGAAACAGGTGGTTATAATGGCTCACTCCAGTTTTTTAACAGGGCAGCCACTGATGTAATAGTGGCTCATTAAACTACAGACAAGACTGAGTAACTGACATCTCAGCAGCTGAGATATCATCTCTGACATGACCCTTTGACATGTTACCTTCCCTTAAAGAGAGCAAATAGTTATGTTGCATATAGATAATTATATCACACCGGTCCCACCCTAGAGGGAAAGGTAATTCATCCTTAATTAAGTTGATAATAGTATGAGTTAGTCATTCCTAATGCCTCTGCACACGCTCTGTAGGCTCCCCGAGTGCCTGCTTGTCCCACCCAAGGCCATTTACTGCATTGTCTTGAATCAAGAAACTCATCTGAGGGCAAAGAATGCAATAATGAGCACGTGACCAGAGAGTCTCAGGTCATAGTATGTTATCACCCAGGAGGTGCCAGGCTAGTAGAAATTTGGAATGGCCTTTTAAAGGTAGAGAATGGAGAAAATACTCAGCAGAGTTTATGTGGTCTAACTCACAACGTGTTGTGTGAATAAAGTAGATAGCCATTGAATGACTCCAATCTCTAAGAATACAAGTCTCTTAGAACCAAAGTGTAAAAGGAACACTCCATCTCACCATCACCCCCAATGAGTTATTGGAATAATTTGTGCATTTCATTGTGTAACTGGAAGTACATGTGTATTTGAGGCCTTTGTCCCTGAAAGACTATGGTGCTTCCAGCAGAGACTATTATAAGATTTTCATTTAGCATATACTAGTAGATGGCTGCCCACTAGTCAATGCATTCCTTTTTCCTCCCCGAAATATTATGGGGTAAAACCATTTTTTGGTACATGGATAGCCTTTATAATGCTTGAGTCACAGCTGTAAGTGTGCCCATCATCTGAACAGCATTCATTGTCCCTGTTAGGAAGGTTTTTACCTCACTCCTCCATTAACTTCTAATGATTTTTACTTCTTTCTCCACTCATGTGATGTGACAAAAATGGCCTTAGCTATGAGCAACTGATGAGTGGCAGCTTCTTCACAGCAATGCACATCCATGCATCACATCTTTTGCAGAGATTTTTTGAGAAGCATCAAATCACCAGGTGACTCAGCCCCCATCAGCCCAGATATGGCTTCCTGTAACTTCTGGCTTTTCCCCAAAAATATTACTTCTGAAAGAGAAGAGTTTTCAGACCTTTAATGAAGGTCAGGAAAATATGATGAGACAGCTGATGGCTATTTCAACATAGGATTTTTGCAGTGTTTTGAACAGTGGGTGAGATTCTGGGTAACTTTGAGAGATCTCAAGATGCCTCCTCTGAAGGGTACTGAGGTATCATTGTCCTATACACAAGGTTTTTGTATGTTGTATCTTTTTCAATAAATATCTCTGTTTTGCATGTTACATGGCTGGTTCCATTCGTTGTATGGGATATTATTTTTTAAAATGTTTCTACAGTTTCTTCTAGAATTTTGTGGTATTTTTTTTCATGTTGATAAATTAGTTTTAGCCAAGCATTACTACTATCAGGCCTGGAATTTTTATATTTTTACATATAATCATTCAGAGAGGTAGAAGTGTTATGATGTAGCAGGAATACAAAAGAGTGTATTCTATTACTCAAGGGATTCACATGGGTACCTCATGCTTAGGGATAACAGTGAAAAAGAATTTACAGCAACCAGGGCCTGGCAAGGGCATAGTGACATAGTACTCAGAGCTTCCTATTGTATTCTGTGTTAAAGAACTATGTCATCCAACTAGGCTGGCAATCTAAACCAGCGCAAACGCTGGGAAAAACTGAAGAGACTCTAAAAGAAGTGGTAGAAGAAAGAGGTAATATCCATTACATTTCTAAGATCAGCTGTATGAATTTGAAGTCTAGTTTGATTCGACCTTCCACTGTAGTTCATATTTTGTTACAGATCATAACTACATTACCTGGAAGAATCTTTGAAGGGTAGAGTCAATTTGATATCAGCCATAAGATCTAAATGATACGAGGAGTAGATAAGCACTCACACTCACCTCAAATCTCCTTCGCTCACCTCAGAGGGTAACTACAACTTTGGTGTAGTGTTCCAGCGTGCAATGGCTTTCACCCATATCTCTCTTAACAACCTTCCCAGACTATACTGCAGGAAATTTTACGGGAGCCAAGTGGTTTCTAATTGCAGTAGCAACCATTAACCAATGAGAATGAGTGAGAGTGAATAACCAACCCAGCTACCCATTCCTCTGGGGCATAGTACCCAGATGTTTCCTACATCGTTTCTCACTGGCACTGAAACCTCGTTCCCTGCCGTGGTTATTGTCTCATTAACATACCCTCTATTGTTTATTCCCTCTCACCTGTCTCACTTTCCTTCTGTCTCACCATGCTTCCAGATTACCTCCCAAATACACTCTTAGCAAAACAAACAAACCAAAATTTGTCTTGGAAACAACTTTCTGGGGAACAAAATTTAAAACACACCATCATCATACAACTTATTACTGCCCTATTTTTCTATCAAACATCTTACGTAAATGTGTTTTATTGAATAAATCATATATTCGGTAATGAAAATATTATGTCCGTTATTTATAGACAAAAGTATTTAATAAAGAAAGAGAAATACCCAGATCTAACTACAAAAAGTGGTTATTAGAGCCAGACTCATGAAACAGGTCAAATCATTAAAGTCATGAACTTATATGAAGTAGAATCTTGATAAGGAAAATCAGTATTTTAGGGTGGCACCTGTGGCTCAAGGAGTAGGGCGGTGGCCCCATATACCAGGGGTGGCGGGTTCAAGCCTGGCCCTGGTCACAACTGCAAAAAATAAAGAATAAGAAAATGAGTATTTTAAATGAACCCAGAAATGGCAGCTTGCCAGAAAACAGCCTCCATTAAGGACATTGAAAGGACTTTGAGGTCACATAGACAACTTCACATGAAGAAGACACGCTCTTTCAGTTATATTTGCAATGACTTTGTTAACATTTACCTTGTGTATGAAGAGAGCTCTCTGGAGGGAAAGTATTAGTCAGTTTGCTATGGGTAGGTAGGAAAACTGGTTCCCAGGGTGACCAGTGCCACAAATTAAATTCTTTAGCTTTAGCTCCTGGTATGGCTGCCTTTGTTTCTTGACACTTGCCCACAGGTTCTGCTCTGCCCATAGTACAGGATCAAACATGTCTCTTGTCTGGACAAATTTAGAAAACCGTCGTTCAATTGCACAGGATGGTCAGTTCAAAGGTACGTTGGCTATGTGCCTTTTGTCCCAGAATAGCTTAATTCTACCTCTTGCTGTGACCGACCTGAACCAGTGCACTAAGGCTGCTCTTCCAGTTACTAATAACTCCTAAGATGTAACCCCATGGTCTCCTTTCAGTTCTCATTCACAGAATGTCCCCATAGTATCTGTCTACCTTTGAAAGTTGCTTCTTCCTGATTTGATCTAATGCTCATTTTTCTACTGTAATAGTCAATGACTATTCTTTTTATATTTTTGTTTTACTTATTAACCTACCTTACTCCAGAACAATAGGAGATGATGAACAGCAAGAAATAGATATACATACAATAGTAACCATTAAAAATAGATTAAAGAAAAGAATCGTATATAAAGAGGCAAGAACACAATGTAAGGAAATCAAAGTTACTGACACATATTGCAATCAAGCCCATGATATAGGTCTGAACATACAGCTGGTCCTAAACTCTATTTTCTACTGTAGTTTCACCCACGCATGCTGTCTCACCACCAAGCCACTATGCAGATGGATCCCAGGGTGTCATGCAAATATGAATCTCTTTCACCAACTTCTCCCCAAGCTACATAGCTACATTTCCCCAAAGCCTATGAAAGAGCTCCAAATTGATAACGTTACTCATTTCAAACTCAGCTCCTTTCACAATGAACTCATCATTCTCTTTTTGTTCTTAGTTTCAAATTCTACCATTTATAGATCACATATTTAACACCAATGATTATCAAATCATTGTTCTGGGCCCTTGTGATACAATGGTAAACAGAATTTTATTGCCTTCAAGGTGTTTAATATTTAATGGGGCAAGCTGCCTTATAGACTTGCTCATCAGAGTTACCAGGGAAACCACAGAGCTAGCCCTCAAAGACTTAGGCTGAGACCAGCCTTCACATCTTCAGCACTTCCTCCAGACAGACAGTCACTAACTACCACACATATGACACCAGAAAATGCTATCCAATATATCCAGTAAAAATTAAAGATAACAGTTTCATGCTGTGAAACAAGTTCTTCCACATAAATAGATGGCATTGTTATTTCTAAGCATGATGCTGGAAGACATGGCAAAACCTTAAAGAGGCAAATGACACAGGTATTAGAACAAGTGCCAGTTTGTCATTAGAAATCTCTAGGTGACACCAGGGGGCAACTGGCTACCTCCAGATGCTGGTGGAATCCTGGTTGTGAAATCCTCTCTAGGAAGGCTTACTCTAAGGAGAAATGCACCATCATCCATCTCCTTAGGTCGTAAGTCCCTGGTGACACCAGGCTGTGCCACAGGACACATTTCCAGGGATCTATTAGAAAGCAGGAAGTGAATCATCAGAAGTCCTAATAACAAATTTGGCCTTATGCTTGGGCCTTATATTGGAAGGTAGAATATATCCTTCTTATCCTGGAAGATAGCATGCTATGGGTATTTTTGGAGATATGTATTTGGCCTGGAGTAAATACCTCTACTGGCTTTCAAAACCCTCCACCTTAACCTGGAACTTCAGGCCTCCAACTCCTAGACACATGGGTGGCTGAAAGCATTTCTGGGATGTATTCATCCTAATCCTGCTCCAAACCCACCATTTACTTGTACAAAATTAGGTCTCCTGTTGTCATTATCAATGGTAAGATGAAAATGGCTTCCTGAAGCTGGGAAGTAGAGGTCCTGGTAAATATAGTTCTAGTAATGCCCTGCTGTCCATAAAGGGAGACGGGTAACTATAGCAAAAGCAATACCACTCTAGAGAGACTCTCCTGTCTCAGCTTTGGCCATAGCCTAACCTCTCAGTATCTCTATTTATCTTCTCCCAGTTTGTGCTAAAACTTGACTGTCCCCTGATCTTGGGGCTCTGTAAACCTCTGTTGATATCTGAGAACCCTTGGCTCAAGGGAAGACTCTGTGTCACACAAGGCTGGCCGATGGGGCATTTGCTTAGTGCAGTTATACAGGGCCCCACACTTGAAAGGATTCAGAATCTGAAGTTTAATGCTCTGGAATGTGTCACAGCCCACTGCTACCACTGCTTGTCAGGGCCCAGGACTGGCCAGGTCTCGGGCCCGGCTTAACTAGGTTTCGGATGAGAACCGCTAAGCTATCTTGTTCTGGAAGAACCTCTCTTAGGTGCCTGAGGGCTATCTACTTTGGCAGGAGAGAGAGAGAGAGATAGTCTTTGAGAGAGTAAAGCAGTCTTAGAATAGATAGATCTTAGTCTTTAGTAGAGCTTGGTAATCTTCGGCAGAGAGATGCTGTGCTGGCATTAGGAGAGGAGACAGAGTAAGTGGGTCTGGGATAGAATGCACATGCTCCCAACTGCCTTCTCCTCCAGCCTAATATAAGGCTGATCTCGTGCCTCTCAACACCACAGGTGTAGAGACTGCCAATTCACCAATGCTCTCATCTAGTGAGAGCTCTTATGCTTGTTAGGAGAGCTAAATCCCTCTCCATGCCCTTTTCACCAATGTGTTCCATTATTGAGCTATACAGGTATTTCTTATAACTCTCACTCCTCCTAGCCATAGGCTGTATGGGCTGCTACAGGAATGACTGTTCTGAAATTCTTAATAAATTTATTTTTGAATTTGTCTTTTGTTCAGTAACACTGAAGTAAAGTTCAGTGAGACGTCATGCACTTGCTCCAGTGGGCTTCAGTTCACATGTGCTCCTGTATCTTACTACCTAACGCCTTCTCAGGACAGGTGCTCAGCCATCCACTTGCCACATCTTACCACATCCTGATGCCTTGGTCCCTTTGATCTCCCCACCTCTCTCACACCTTAGGGTGAGACAGCTTTGTGGCTGTCCATATGGGGCAATGACAAGGTTGTACCTATGAGGAAAACTGATGTTCCACCATGGTGAAGAATCTTAGATATGAAAGACTTAGCATTAAAAAAAAAAAAAAATAGAAAGACTTAGGATTAGAAAACAGGCCGTCGTTCCCCTAAGCTAACAATGTCAGGGCTTGCTTGGTATGTGAATTGGTGAGGAATCTCATTGACTCTGAAATTGTGGGGTGGGCTGATAAGCCTTTGGGAAGGGGAGATTGACTTCCTCATGTCTGACCACAGTTCTGCATTTTCTTTTGTACAGAACCCAACAATGTATAAAGTCTTTGCCAGTCTCACCTAAGATTGTATATGTGTGTGTGTGTGTGTGTACGCATACTTATTCCTCTCAATATTTATTCCTCTAAATACTTCACACCATATTTAATCCTCCCTCTGTCAGAAGATTTCTAAAGAACGGGCTTTGTCAAGGACATAACTATAAGGGATTTGCTATGTATATACAAAAGCTGTTCCTTGGAAATCTTCTGACAGAGAGAGGAATAAATATTGACCAATATATCTTGAGTACCTGCAATGTTTTAAGTCCTACGCTAAACATTTGCTGTTGACAGTCTCGTTTCATGCTCATAGCCAGATTATCATGCAAATCCTCCTGCTAATCCTATTTTATAGATACTGAAATTGAAACATTGACATTCTAGAAAATTTCACAAAACATCTCACAGCCAGGAGGCTTTATATTTAGAATTTAAACCCAGATTGTGTGATTGGGGAACCATAAAGTTCTAGATCATGTCAATAATCTGGTCCAAAACGGAAAAGAAGATTCAGATTTCAGTTTGAAAGAAAGATGTGGACTTTGCAATAAAGGGACTGGTATTGCCATGGCTAACAGAGTTAATGTGTGGGCTCTGAATAAATGCTAAGGAAATTCAGGGAAAAACAAAAGAAATATTTAATTATAAATAGGACTGCTTTAGAAGACTATCCAAGCTTATCGGGGAGCTGGCTCAGGGAGGCAGCATGAGATTTAGGAACCAACCAGTAGTCACATAATCTCACCAAACCCTTGGTGGTCCAGCCAATGATGGAGTCCCTGGGCTCCTTTCTCCCACCTGCACGGACCTCTGGCATGGGATGCTGAGCTATTTCTTGGTTCTGGTTCTATCTGTGCCTCGTGGAGCAGGGGAAATAGCTGCTCTCAACACACACAGAAGTGGCTGCTCATCACCAGGAGTTGGATGAGCATTGATTCTGCGATTTAGAACAAATCCTTGATGTTTTTTGTTCTGAAGTATTGTGTGAACAGGTCCTTTAATAGTCTTTCCTAAGGCCTTTCAAGTGAATCATAATCCAGGTGGGAAGATTTTCTACGTAATGGAGACCATGGTGGCTGAGAACACAGGAAAGGCTGATTTCATAGGACCATGCTTAAGTAGGGCCAGTCTCTGCCCAACATGACATGAGACAACCTCGGTGCATCAGAGCCTTGGAAGCTCTACTCACCTGAAACTGCAGGCTTTATCAGACAACACCATTTCCCCTTCATTACCCTGCCATACACCTGTTCTCAGTCAGGATCTGAGCTAGTATCATCTACCTTAGTATCAGCACCTTAAAATCAAAAGCTCTGTATGTTGGAGGCTTGTACTCCAAGAGAACACTGGAGACTCAGTCTCAGGTGAGCAAGAGTCTAATTTGACGGGGACAGTCAGCCCAGGAGGCCACATCAGGTGAGGAAACACGCTAAACCTGGGCTCTCCACTCAGCACAGACCTCTCCACTCATTCTTTCCTGAATGGACGTTTAGGGCTTTGTTCCTGATTGAACATTTTCCTAACATTCTTCTCTGGCAAGAACCTTTTTCTCCTTTGCCACTATGCTCAGGGCGTCAGACTCAAAGATTATCTCACCTGTTAGCAATGAATCCCCCAAATCTGTACTTCACAGTCAAAAGCCTCATCACATATAAATGTCCTTGTCAATCTTTACTGTAATTGACAAGGACAAGTTATTGAAAATACCTCATCGGTTAGTTTCATAGACTCCTAGAGCTCACTCAGGATATAAAGTCCTGTGTATTTCTTCCACAGTGTGGTCTGTGACCAAGGAAGCCTCTAGTTCCTTCCAACAGAGAAGCCTAAGGTTGGGTGCACAGGTAGCTGATTTTCTCAGGCTCAGACCACAGTTCAGTTCAGAAAAATATTGCAGTTCACAAATGTATATATTACAAGCAGGGAATCAAGATATTACTGCTGATATTGTTATAGAAATATGTCTATATGAAGTGGTCCTACTCTTTTCAGAACTGCTTTAGAGAGTATGAGCAAAAAATTCATTCCCCCTCCCAAAGAAAAACCTCATTAACTTCTGAGTAGTAGTCTTGAAAGGAAACCTAATGCTAAACATAAGGTAAAACACTCAAGGAAAAGTTCCACCCAAGTTAAAGTTGAATAAAATGAAAGAGTTAGGTAAATAAAGTATAAGAATAAGCTATCCTGATAAGAGGTGAATAGGTTTTGGCTGAGCTCATGAGAGGACCAGGAGGAGAGGAAGCATGGTCCGTTTGGAAATCAGCGAGGAACTCACACTGATGAAGATACAGGGAGTCTCTTGGAAGAGGGCCCCCTTAGATGAACAACAGTCATTTTTGTCTCCCAAAAGCTTCCAGCCAAGAGACCATTTTGTTCTTTGAGGTCAGGTTCCATTTCAGCAGAAAAGATATTACTGAATTACATGGGAGACCAAAAAATAAAGAGTGTAGGTCTAATAAATGAGGAAGCAGTATAAAACCCATAAAGGATAAAGAAGTACAGAGCGGGAATGAGGATGGAGAAAAAGATTTAAACCATAGGCAGGAACCCAACTTAAAATATGTGTGTGTGGGGGGCATTTTTTAAATAGTTAGGTCTAGGAGCTAAAATCTTACAGAGTCAGGCTCTGGACTGATTGTACTATTAACGAAGTTTTAGTCCAGATCTTGTTATAAAGAATCCATTGATTTCTAGGACTCTCATTATATGGCAAGCAGTTGAAAGTGTGACCTCAAGAAATTAGTCCTGGGACTTGAGTCTGATATTATAGCAATGTCCCTCTAACACCAATATGTGCTTCAGCCCTGCAGTGTCTCTGGGTGACTTTCCATTACTTTTTGTTATGATGGCCATTATTGTTGCAGGGAATTTAATTTTTATCTGTAGTCTATTGAGCTTCAAATATTGTAAAGATAACAAGTGTAATAAAATTTTTATTCTGTTAAACTTATGAAAAAAATAAAACAAAAGGAGGACACATTCCTTTGAAGTTCCCAGTTATCTCCATGATATAATTCTAATTTGTAATCATCCTTCAAATATCCTTTCCTACATCAACTATAGCAAACCATTTTTGTGTTCTTGGTTTTCATACTTAGTACCACTTTCGTGCATTCACTTATACTCTTTATTTAGAAATTCTCTCTGTAATATGCACCCGTTGTATTCAGGTCAATATGTATCCCAAGCATAACATGGCTCAAGTAAAAAAAGGCTCCATTAAGCCTTTATTAATATTCAATCTATATATTATCTTTATTTCCTTAAACTCTCCATCACACTTTGTATGTCTGTTAGCACGCTAAAGATATGATTAACTCATTGTGTATTATATTTGTTTGTGGTAGATCCTATGATATACCGCCTGGAGAGCTAGCCAAGGATAAATTACCAATTTTTTCAGTTGCTATGAGTAGGACAGTCTGTAGAGACAACCCTAACGTGTTACTCAACTTTAAGGACTGTTTCCCATGAAAGCAAATGCTTGCCTAATGGCATGCCCCATTCCCGGTTGCCCGCATCAATGACAGATCAACATGAGAATATGAACATCTTGCCCCCTTACTTCAAATGCAGACAACTTTGAAGGGACATCTGAACATAAAAACTCCTGGTAGACCAGATTCTGTGCACTTCCCTGAAATTATATTCACAGCACAACTCTTCCACCTGCCTAATCGTTCTTTATGTTTTCTTCGAGTTGTTAATCCTAAAAAATTCCCCAATAAATCTTCTGTGTGTTATTGATATTTTATAACATGCTTCTTGGGGAATCCTAGCTGCATTATCATTCTTTCATTCAAATATATATGGAACTATTTGTAAGGCAAATACAGGGTGTATTGCTTTGTGAAAGATTTACATTCTAAGTGTGGTTGAATAAACAAGGAAGAAACCGAATTGTCTCTTCTCTTATCTAGGATGAAAGATTATTTAAATATATGTATAAAAAGCACCACATGATTGATACACGTGCAGATAAATGACATGGGGGTTCTGATACAGAAATCTGATTTATGGGTTTCCTAACTGTGAGAAGGTATTTTCAACTTCGTTAAGGCATGTTTTTATAGAATTTTTTGCTGCCCTGACATATCCACTGATCGACACTGACACACAGTATGTAATTGTTGAATTGATCCATGTTGGATTGTTCTGGGGAAAAATCTAGAAGAAACATTCAATAGTGGCTCACTCACATGATGACTTACTATAACTACTAATTAATTTTAATGCCCAAGGAGTCATTTTATCTGTCGGTTTGTTTATTATTGAAATAAGAATTTTGGCCAAATAACTATGAGGCAGAAATGTCAGTTCAAAAACCCAAAAATGTGCTGCGGTTCACACTGAAAAGAACAACATTCGTAATTTCAAAACCTCTGGATTGATTAGTTTGCCTTCCTGGACAGGCAAGTGCTGCCCTCCATTTATAATCATGCAGAAGCTATTATATTCTGCATTTTTCCAGTTCTAATTTACTTCATCTTTAACATAACCTTTCTTCAAGGCTAATGTATAAGACCATCATTTATCTATTTTTCACACTAAGTTGTTTAAGAAATTCTGAGATGGTTATACGGGTCACCAAGAGCTTTGTTTTGGGGAAAGTTGTGTGTCAGTATCCTGCAGCATTATCTTATTTTATTTGACCTAAAAAAAAAAATCCTGTCTTAGATAAAAGCAAACAGTAGTGTGGTTCAATAGTCTGTGTGGGAAAATAAATACATACACTTCATTGTTCATTGTATTGCTAAATAACTGTTTTTAGTTTTGTTAGACAAATATATAAGCTAGCCAAGGTAATTGTACTAATGCTTATTTATAAAAACCTCTATTTCACTGGCTATTTGCATTTGATAAAAACATCATTTCTCCTTTCAACACCATTTATCAATGTGACATAGAGGATATAAAGATGTTTATTTCAAGAATGTTCATGTGTATATTTCAAACTAGACCAGAAAAGAAACGAATAGTGATTGCTATTGATTGTTAGGAAACTGTATTCAGTGATGAAATGAAAAAGGAACAATTAAGTAATTGAGGTAAATTTTCAATTTCTCAATATAAAATCATGATACGTTTATGTCACAAAAATTTGGGTTTTATTCTCATCCTTCCTACCCACAAACAACCTGAGATTGAGCTATAACAAGTTTTATTTCTTCTATACCCTGCTCCCTGCTGTCTGTTCAATTACTTTTTGTATTTCTTAATTAAAGAACAGTCGATTAGTGAGTCACAAGCAATTTATATTTCAAAAATGTCAAAACACATCATTACAAAGAGACAGTTTCAGAATCTTAGATACGGATGCCCACATTTCTTTTGCATTTTGATAGACTTGGCATCTATCCTGTTAAAATAGCTTCTCTTTCCTTATACAATGCACCAAAACCAGCTCAAATGAAGATATAATTCCAAACTCTCAGTGTCTCAAAGTGTAAATAGCAGTCACATGCACATTATGCAATGTACCTACTTACCATCTTGATCCAAGTGAACTTGGCTTTGCTGAGAACTCTGTTCTTAGCATCTTAAGTCCTGGAGAGGAAAGAAGAGTTGCATACCCAAACTGTTTCCTTTCCTTCTGCTCTGAACCTCAGGTCATCTGACTACTCCAGCCAATAACACGTCCTGTTACAGTCATCTGCCTATACCTACCCCTCTCCCCTACTCCTAAACACACACCACGGCTTTCTTGAAGGTTTTTTGTATCTAAGTCATTGCCATCTCCTTCACACCACTGCTCTTACAATTCCTGTCTTAGACGTAAGTATGTAAATTATCAAAGATCCTTTAAGTGAAATGGACTCTCAGGTTCTTGGCTTTCTTCCCTCCATGGTCTTGATCTCAAATTTAAATCAGTCTGTCCACTTATCCTCATTTCTTACACAGGCTTAAGCATTGCTATCAGCAATAATAATCAATCTTTTCTCACCTCAGCATCAATTATACATTCACTCTTGGAATACCACCTCTTCTCTTTTCAGGACATTTTCTAAAATTTCCTCAAATATCTGTCCTTCCAGTCCTCAGGAATACCTCAAATTCAATGATCCTGCTATGATCTCATTGACAGTCTCCCTCCCACATTCTTCTCACACAGGTTAAACTCCGCACTTCGTCTTTAAACATCATAGCATAATCATTTAACTTTCTGTTGTTTCATTTTGTTCCTTTAGAGAAAAATCCAACACTTCCCTTATTTCTATAAAGTACAACGTGGCTGGAGAAAGACACTAACAAGGCAGCCTGGTTTCACTTTGTTTTCACTTCCTTTATATCAAGTGGATCACAGTGGTCCTGGCCATAGCCCTGAATTCTGCAGTCCAGTCTGTCTTCTCATCTCTTGGACAGCTGCTTCATTGCCTTGCCCATTCTCTTCGAACCTCCAACCCTACTTGAAATTTTCACATCCGATGATTTTGCTTCCCTTTACCCTGAGGAAAGAAAACTACAAAGACTGTTTTCGATAGTTTCCACAACCACATCTCCTTGATGGACTGTGAATTACATTGTTTCACTCTGTTTCTCTACGCAAGATATCTCAATTCTTAAATAAAATCTTAATTCTTAAATAAACCCCAACCCTAACCCCAACTCTAATCCCAACCCCAACCCCAAACCCCTAACCCTATCCCTAACCCTTCTATTTTCACACTTACCTCCATTTGAAATTAATTCCATTCCTTATCATCTTCTTAAGAGCATAATTCTGGAAATTCTCTCTCATTTCTCTCGCTCTCCATCTCACCCTCCATAATTACTCTCATCACTGAGGAAGTGGGACAAAGTAAATACTTCAAACATCTACGACCTAGACCAGCTGAATAAGCTGCAAGGTAACTTACTCCACTCTTATGCCAAAAGTAAGCACTTGCTGCCTTCTATTTTCACAAGTCCAGTCAGCTTAAACCTGGACTAGTGGACAATTTATAATGCTTTGCTATGTTCCTTTAGATTCTCTAGGCATATTTAAATTGTTCATATAATGCATGGTATGAAACATTAAATACAAATTATAAGAGGTTGGGATATTAATCAAAGAGATTGCAGCAGAGGCCCAGCTATCACTAATAGATGCATCAAAGGGAATCAGCTGTACTTTGTCTTTTCCACAGGAACAGGCCAGCTTTTATGATGCTGAGTGGCTATATCTGCTCTCCCCCAGAGACTATCCCTCATTTTAGGACAGACTGTAACTAATCCTTTCAAGAATATGCAACTCCTTTATGGTCAGTTCATGTGTTTTGAGTTGTGCTGATCATGGAGGTGATTCACAAGAAGGCATATGATTTAGGACAGGCTAAGCAAATTCATTCTTATATTTTAGCTGGTGTAATCATAAGAGAGGGACACTTTTCTACTGGAGATGGCACAATAGTTGAATATAAGTATAGAGTTTCTGCTGGCTATTTTTACTACTGTATGTGAAGAGACATCTGCTAATGAAATCAATAGATCTAAAAAGCAATGAAAGATGTTCTTTGGCTGAGAAAATTATTTGAGCATCTGGATTTGGTGCTTTCTAAGTCATTATTTGTATTGACTTAGAAAACTGAATTTTCAGTTATTTGTGTGTACAGATTTCAAGTTTGAGTTAGGTTTCTGTCACTGAGAGAAGAAAGAGTCTTGATTAACATGAATATAAAGATAAAACAGAAGATCAATGAACACCACCTAGAAAGGGTAATATGGTAGAAAAGTGACTTCATAGCATTGCCTTTCTGAGTCACAGCTGGCATGCAACTGTTGTGGTTCTGAATGATTTGTGCTAGATAGATGCTAGATTAGATCTGTGCTAGGTTAGATGCTAGATAGTTGAATTTTGAAATTTGAAAATATTTGGATCCTTTTGAAATTTGAAAATAGTAGAACCAAATAGTCGACTTTACTAAACCACGCAACCATCTCTCTCACCAACGTCTTCTGACATTTTTAGAGAATTTTTCCTTCCTAATTTTGAGGGGATCCACAATTTCCACTCTGACTTAAGTTATTATTGAAAGAGCTGGTAATTGTACAGATTATTGGCTATTAGTTTAGGGAGAGACTGAACAAATCTCAGCTAATCATTCTTGATTAGGAAAAGTCTTCCTTCTGGTTGATGCTGATAGTTTATAATGATGGCTCCCAGCCTAATTTCAAGATCCTTTCTAGTGAATTTAAAACTTGAAATTAGCAAAATAAACTTGGGGGATGGTAATTATACTTAAATGTCTACATCTTATGTGTTTTGTTCTAATCCTGTTTGAACATACAGACTGTTAGATTATTGCCTCAGAAAGCCCCTTCCCTCCAAAAAGCCCCTTCCTGCCCTTAAAGTTACAACTCCTCCCCTAGCACAGGGAGTGGCCTGCTTACCTCATCACCCTGTTCCAATTTCCCGCTGCCCGCCCCTAATGGCTCTTTCCACTGGAGGAATAACTCCTTATTGGTTATCCCACCAGCCCGTCCCCATTCTAAAACTTCCCTATATAATATGTTCCCCGCCGTGTGTGTCTCTCTCTCTCTCTCATCTTCCTCCTCACTCTTCTCTCTCTCTCCCTTCTCTTCTCTACTCTCTCCTTATCGCTCTCCCCTCTTTTCTCTCCTCTGTTCTCTTCTCTCTTCTCTCCTCCTTGGTGCTGCTCTGTTCCCCCCACCAATAAAGACCTTTCCAAGCCTCGGTTGTCTGTAAAATCTTTGCTGGTCGAAGTGTCTGTCTTTCACAGACAAAGGGATGGGTTAAGAGTAGGGGTCCCTAATTCAGCGGGACCAGACGTCCCGCTTTTCAACAATTTGTCCCACGTCCCACGGCGTTTTGAAAAAGTCCTGATTTTTGGAAAAAATGCATGAACAGGCTGGAGAATAAGAAGGGAATATATGGTTTTTGGTTGGCATGTGGCTATTTCCCCAGAATATGAGTTTTACATTATTTTTGTTAATTTTATAATGTTAAACTGTAATAATAACAAATAATTGCTGAGAAGTGATTATGGAGAACTGCTTATCAAAGTTTGTATTGTTGTCAGGCCCTGCCCTGCCCCGCTCCCCACCCCTCCCCACCTGTGCCCTGCCCCCTGGCCATGTTGTCCCGCCTTACAGATGTTAAAATCTGGTCACCCTAGTTGAGATGAGTGGGAAAAACATGCAGAGACAAGCCAAAGAAAGCAAAGGATCACTTTCTTGTTTCCCCTCAAAACTTAGATCCAGTTTTACTCCTGGGGTTCTGAACGGAATTAATTTAATTCGTTAATTAAAAAATGAATCTATCAAGCTCTGATAAAAGTGCAAAGATAAGCATTGCTGATGAGAATCTAGAAACAAGGGGGTTAAATTAAAGTTTACAAACCAAATTTTGTGGAAGCTTCTGTCACCTTTCCTGCAAAGGAGGCAGATGCATACTTATCTTGACCACACGAACTTGAGAAAAGACTCTGAGATGAGAGAAACTAGAAAAAAATGGAGGGAAAATAAAGTTACAACAGAGAAAGAGGGAAGTATGATTATGATGTGTTGGCCTGCTTGCTTATAAATAATATACATAGTTATCATCTTATAAATGCTAATTTAGCCATGTATTATGATACAGCTATGAAAGGACAATGACATTTGGGAAATTGAATTGAAGGTAGTTTGCATTTCAGCTTTTTTTATATCTTCACCTTACCACATATAAATACTTCCTCTTCCCTATATTACCCATTACTACAAAGTTTGGTCAATGTTTATTGTGTAAATAATTACAGTTCCCTAAATATTTCAACTACCAAGTCACTAGTGTACTTCCACTCTTACTGCTTTTCTGGTGTCACTGATTTTATTTTATTTTTTTTTGATTAAATTTTAATTTTCTCTCTACTGATTTGTCCTCATACTTTCAAATGGAACTCTCAAACCTTTAGCTATTTTTAGTATAGTCCATAAATACATACAGTGCATAAGTTGATTCCATTTTTGTCTTCTTTCTTCGATGATTTTCTTCTTGAAGTTTTCCATCCACATGCTTCTGACTGAACTGGTCATCTATTTTTATTCTGGAATTTCTTTCTATTCACTTGGTAATTAATTTTCATCTGTGCTCTGTGGGATTCCATTTCCTGGGCTATCCTATATTTGTCTGTTTTAGTTTTCTTCCTTATTTTGGTGAAGCATAGTCTTCAGAATTCTCCAGAGAAAGAATGCTTGAGAGACTTGTATGTATGAAAATGTCTACATTTTACTCTTTTTCTTAATTTACATTTGTATGTGTAAACAGTCCTGGATAGAAAATTATTTAAGCCATTACCTCACTTTCTAACTTTTGGTCTTGTCATTAAAAAAAAAAAAACACATTGTGTTTACATATTTTTGTATGCAATTTGCTTTTTTCTTTATAGGAGTTCTAATTTAATTCTTTTCATTGATTTTCTTATTAATTTGGTAGAATTTTTTCCATTGGAAAATCAATATCTTCTAGTTATAGAAAATTGTATTTTACTATTTCTTTAATGTATTCCTCCCCATAATGTAATCAGTTTTCCTTTCCTTTGATATGTTCACATTATATGTGGAACTCCTGAATTATTGTTCTATTTATTTTTTATTTTCCCATCAATTTTTTTTTTCTATTTTTGGTGGGGGTATTGTTTTATTTTCTTGAGCTATTATCTGAATGAAAATGTCACCCTGATATTCTAAATATGTGTTTTCTTTCCTACACTTAAGCTTATTTGATTGTTAAAATTAAAATCATTATTTTGTTGTTGTTGCTTTTCTGATTTCATGAGAGCAGGGGTTTCTCTCCTTTGTCCTATGCATGGTACATAGCAGAATTTCAAAACCTTTTTATAGTAACATTCTCTCTTAAATTTAATTTTTCCTTGATTACAAAATTTCCATTATCATATTCTTTTAATTTCTGGGGGTGGGGTGTTTTGTTTTCTGAATGTTCCTTTTACAGCTTCCTATTATTTTTCTGTAGTTAGAATATGACAGCCCATCTCTTCTAAAGATAAATCAATTATCAGGGTAAATTTCCATCGCTTATTTCATAGTCTATTTTTTTCCTTTGAGTTTATTTTACAATTTCTGTCATTAGATTCTGTCTTCATGTTGTGTGCTTTTCTCAACTATTTGGTGATCCTGAATCTATAATCATATTTAAAAGCAAGATGAAAAAATATATGTGTGACTGGAGACTTGAGTGAATAGGCTAGGATTATTGACTGTTGAGCCTGAAGATTATCTGCTGGTAAATGGACATTCCACTGAGATTCTCCAAAATGCCAGTATCAATAGGAAATTTCTCTTGAGCTAAATATCTATAGTTTGGTTTATAAAAGCCTTTCTGAAAGCTTTGTAAATGATGTAGATTCATAAAAGAAAGTTTAGATCCCCTCTATCATGTATATAGACCTTCCTGAAGTCCCTTTTAATTCAGCAGACAGTTCACCCTGCAGTTAGGTGGACTTGGTATCTCCAAAGTTAAGTTCTTAAAACTAGACTTCACCAGAGTGTAAATTTTATGTCTCAGGGAGGAGGGTAACCGGACTGCACAGGTTGGATGACAGCTTTTAGTGTTATACTTGGGT
This sequence comes from Otolemur garnettii, assembly GCF_000181295.1. NCBI lineage: Eukaryota > Metazoa > Chordata > Mammalia > Primates > Galagidae > Otolemur > Otolemur garnettii. The sequence goes on along the minus strand of NW_003852404.1, from coordinate 16,902,243 downwards.
GTTTTTGCAGGCTTTCAAACCACTATCTTATTTTTTCAGCCTCACCAGCCCCTGTATCTCCAGAAATACTAGTCTTTTAGTTCTTCTTGAGTTTCTTCAGCATGCAGAGGTGAAACACTTGGCTTTTGGTGTTGATGCTTTAGATTTGCATGCTCTAAGTCAATGTCTTTTGATTTATCTAGCTTCTAGTTTCCAAGCATTGTTCACACTGCCATTTATTTCTTATTATCCTATCTCCTGTTTGCTCAATCTTCTTTAAAAGGTTTAATGGAGGTTTTTTGGGGTTAGGTAAAACGAATGTGTTCTTTTTGACATTTTTTAATTATTTGGAAAAAATAAGTGATAGGATATTTTGAACTGTAGTATATAAAGCATATTTTTGTTGAGTTTATGGATGCCTTATAGTAAAAATCGACATACATTTTAAATAATATAATATTCTGATAGGCATATACATAAAGAAAAAGAAAGCTGGGTGGCACCTGTGGCTCAAAGGGGTAAGGCGCCAGCCCCATATGCCGGAGGTGGCGGGTTCAAACCCAGCCCCAGCCAAAAACTGCAAAAAAAAACAAAAAAACAAAAACAAAAACAAA
>NW_003852404.1:16876047-16901355 GCF_000181295.1 Otolemur garnettii | reverse complement strand
GCCGAGCCAATATTTTTTAATTTTATATGTTGTTTTCACTATAATTTTCTGACTTACTTGGACAAAACTATGCCCTTTTTAAACAATATGTTGAATGCATTAAAATCAATCTCTAACAATAATTTTTAAGTGATCAGGTACAAGTGAAGTAGAATAATTAGTTCTAAGGTGAATCTAACAGAGGAAAGGATTTATACTTGTCAATTTCTCCTTCCTTTCAAAGTTAAACATAGAATTGAGCATGAAACATTTTAACAGAATGATGTGTTTTTACAAATTATCAGGAAGTTTACAGCCCCGAAAAATAGATGGTAGGAGCTCAAATGAAGCCTTTCTGGGAGTACCTGAAAAACCTGTTTACATCACATGCTTGAAGTCTAATCTGAGTGTTCCAAAGAATGAAGTAATTAACTAGACTCTGATTTCTACATTTTAAAATTGACAATTCACTATAGGTTCAATATGTTTTAACAGATTGGCTTTTGTATTTCCCCAAAATATTAAAACATTTTTTTAACTAAAAAAATTAAATGATTGATTCTACTTTTAAAAACTCAGTTCCTATGAAGTGTCTCAGAGATTGATAGGCAAACACAATCACATCTGAAGACATTCAAATATATTGGAAGGCACAAGAGGCTTCACCTGCTTGTACATTAGTATGTGCCCAACGGCTTTTTCATCAGCAAATTCATCAGCTAGGCAACCAACCAACAAGACAATTAGCAAACATGCATGTGTTCTTTTTACAATGTTCTTTGAAAGTAATTTTATTCCTATTTTAGTAAAAATGTGCCTCTTGGATCGGCCAGATGTTGCTCAGTGCACTGTGCAATATGATCAGGTCAGGACCGCTTGGATAGTTTCGCATCTTCTTCTCCTTCTACTTTTCCTTTCTTCCTCTTTATATTCTACATCCTGCACCTCTGAATGTTTCATCCCTGCCCATCCTTAACATTTATCCATTTATTGTCAGAGCAGAAACAGTAGGGCTTTATTTTCCTCTCACCGAAAAAAGAAAAACAATTCCTAATTAAAAACTTGGTCAAATAGGAGGCCTGAATCCTGAGTCGAGTCTTCAGCAATTCAGAGAGAACCTGACAAATAATCTAGCCCTTTCCTTTGCTGGTAGGATGGTACTATTCGGAGAAGGAGGGTCTATTCATTCATCCAGCAAGAATATAGTACATCTATAAAGTGGTGATTATTTTAACATACATAGCAAACCAATATCATGGCTTCCAACAATTGCACTGCATCTAATTTCACATCAGTGTACTATAGTTCAGACTACTTCTGCCGAATGATAAATGATTTAATTTTTATATTTGAAAGGCTGTAGGGAAGGGATTATCTGGAAATTTTATAACATGGTGAATTTTTAAATGGTTAATTGATGGTGATAGTCAAAATTATGGAGAGATACAGAAAAATGTAGCATCATCTATATAAAAGGATTCTCTCATGAAAAGTTTGGGAAGCACAGCACACTGATTTGAAACTCAGAATGAATTATATAAGACATTTGTGTAGCCTCTCAGCCCCTCTGCTTATGCCTAAACTTATTTTAGACTCTCTTGACACACATAGAATAAAAGCTGTATTTTTAACTCAACTCCGTGTTTTCAAAGGTTAGGTTTTGAAACCTGTGAGTCTTCAGACTGAATGTGATTTTCTATGTAGTATCTATAATCATTAAACAGCACATTACATTTTAGAGTTTGCCTTATTTTTTTAATCTACTCTGTGCATGAATAGATTTACTTTAGATTTTATTCTAAACAAAGAATATAATTACATGTGTTTTTTCTCCCTAGTCTATGGCTTCCATATTTAATTATTTTATGTGAAATGCATGTATTATGATTAATTCTTGTGTTTACGGATGTATTTTAAACTGTCTTGTTTGGGAATAGTGAAAATGTCCCGACACATAAGCATGCCACGGACCCTCATGTCTGGTCTCTATTTTAAAAGGGGCAGTCATCCTGTCTGATACAGGCAGTGAAAGATAAAGGGTTTTTTAGATTACTCTTAATAATTCTAAAACTTTTATAACTTGTTTAGTATTTAGTTTAAGAATCTGTAATTAAGTTAAAATACATATTAATAGAAAATACATTCCGTTTTACTTAATTTTTTTAATTACTCAGAGTCACCAGAGAATATTAATAAACAATTTAAAACCTTAGAATAATATATCTGGCATGAGTGAGTCGTTAGTTTGTTTATTGATTTGGTAGCTGTAATTTTAAGGTGCAGATGGTGAAGTAGACTCTAACAGTGGTTTACTGCTCACACTGTCTCTAGAGTTTTAAGTTCCAATTGCACCTATAAAAAGGGGTAATTAGTCCTTTCTATTTTATGGCTGTTGTGGGAAAGAAAGCTGTTTCAGTTAACTGCCAACTAGATACTACTCTACATTAAAATCCTGGTTATCAGTAACTTATTTTCCTTTAAAATTTCAAGGCAAGAGTTCAAAACAAGTAAGAAATGTCAACTTCTTAAATATTACGGGCTATTATGTCACTGCAGTAAAGTCTATTGGTACAATTAGTTGACAGATAAGAATATAACTCTTTAAAATTATATGTGGTAAGACCAAGGTTAATACTAATTTAATACTCATTAATTATATGTTTGAGTGAATTCAGCGATGAGAGAGCTCCGATATAAGCAAAATGACATTCTCTGATTTGTTTGAAAGTTTGAAATAAGAATAGAGTCAAAGAATTTCGTTCTTTACAAATCCAGTAGTGTTGGGAAGTTGAAAATGTGTAATTATAATTATTTTCCATTTAGGCAGGCATTATTTTGAGAGCAGCTTCTCAGTCATATCAAATGTAATTGCCTAACTCTGGAAAATAATTTCATTTCTCCTTTACTGCACATGTGGCTATATACAAAAAGAATAATACATATTTTATTTTAATCAAAAGCACAAAGTATCTATTTTACCTTCCAAAATAATTTTCAAGCTCGTGAATAAAATACATATCCAGTGCTAACATAATTATTTAAAATTTTATCATCTAGTAATGTAGTTTAATTCACAGAGGCTTTGAGATATTTCTGCACAGTCTTTCCCATTCAGAGATGTGAAAATGGAAAAAACCAAAGAAGATATAAATCGAAATGATCAACATACCCCATAAACTAGCAATGGCATTAGCATTTCTTTGTAGATTAATTATATTAATGGGTATAATTAAGATAATTTGAGCTTTTGCATTAATATAATGAAAGTTTACTCGTAATGTTTTAGTCTGTGTTTTAATTCTGCCAACTGTGAAATGGAGGAAAATGTCAATACGAAGAACAAAGAAAAATTTGCATAGGAATAGAAACAGCTACATCATGACAAACAGATCTCGAATTAGCTCATGAGCTGAATAATGTCAGGAGTTTTTGTACTTGAAAATTTATTTTTTAAATCCATATATAACACGAAAGATTGATTAAGACAGCTGCATTTTTAATTCAGATGTGTTCAGCTGTTTGGCAGAGGAGGCAAACCAAAGAGAAATTGCTACAACAATTTAAGTGAAGTGAGAAAATCAGAGACAAAGGGAAGCACAATGAAATCATCATGCAAAATACACATTAAATGTAACTTCATTCATTTCAGAAAAGAAGTCTGCCTAATTTGCTTTTCAGTGTGTCTAGCATAGTTTATATGTGTGTATATCGCTATCTGGAACTATATTTATATCTATATATGTGTATATGTATTAAGTGTTCTTAAATACCCCTCAATGAGGACATAAGAACATTAAAGTTTTAACAATTTTTTTTCAATGAAAGAATTTTAGTCTTTCATTATGTTGGTCAGCATTATGCTACTATCATAATACTGTATTTTAGGCTAGAGTCTTTTATTTTACCTTTTATGAGAAAATCTCCACCTGGCACAGTACAATTCCTCCCTTGTTTCCCTATGGTTTATTCCTAGCTGTGAGGACCATAGCTGGGCCAGCACCAAATAGCTCAAATGATCAGATAGCTACACAAATTATTAACAGGTGCCCTGTACTTAACAAGTTGCTGGGGTTTACTTATTGTCTATTGTCAGGTGCCCCCCCCCCCCACGCCAGCTCATTCACTTACCAGTTTTCCAATTGGATTCTTTGCTGAATCTGCTTGTTGTTAGCTGTCTTGTCTGAAAGTTCAAGTACAGCTAAGAGCTGTATGCCAAACTTTGTTCTTTAGCCACAGCTGGTGGGTTCATGTCCTGCCTTCCTTGTTTTTGCAGGAGTTTCCACTCTATTGTCAATAGCTGTCCTACTCAGTTGTTTAATGGAGTTGAATTATGTCAATAGTATTCATTCATTCAGAAACAGTTATTTATCTCCTTCCTGGGCAGCTATAGGTGCTGGTTATATAATGAAGAAAACTGGCCTGGACCTTTGAGTTTAATAAAAAGTATAGAGTACACACATATACAGTACCTATACTGTAGACTTATTTAATAGTTAGCTATTATTATTAATGTCTTAATAATTATTATATTACTGCTATTATAACAATTACTCACATAATAATTGAGAAAATTTAATTATATAAAACTCTAAGAAGTGACCTCATTGAGTCTTAAAGATATACTATACACTCTTTTAAGTGATTAATTTACATTAACTTATTTAATCCTTATAAGAAATCTTTGAGGTAGGCCATGTTATTAATTCTATTTTTATAAGTGAAGAAAATGCAATACAAAGATAAAATCACTGGCACAAGATACACTGGTAGTGAAACATTGAAATGACATTTTAGAGTAAGTAGTCCAGCTTCAGTGCCTATACAGTTTTCCTTCCTTCCTTCTTTCCTTCCTTCCTTCCTTCCTTCCTTCCTTCCTTCCTTCCTTCCTTCCTTCCTTTCTTCCTTCCTTTTTACTTCCCTTCCCTTTCCTTCCCTTTCCTTCCCTTTCCTTCCCTTTCCTCCCCTTCCCTTCCCTTCACCTCCCTTCACCTCCCTTCCCCTTCCTTCCTTCCTTTCTTTTTTCCTTTTTTCCAGAGTCTTGCACTCTTGCTCAGACTGGAGTGCAGTGGTTCCATCATAGTTCACTGTAAACTTGATCTCCTGGGCTCAAGTGAGCCTTCTATTACTGGATCCTGAATAGTTAGGACTATGGGCACTTACCACTACACTAAGCCATTTTTTTTTTCTTTGAGCTGGAGTCTTGCTATGTCACCCAGCTGGTCTTGAACTCTTCATCTTAAGTGTTCCTCTTGCCTTGGCCTCTCAAACTGTTGGGATTACAGGCATAAAATACCACGCCCTGCCCGCCAATGCTTTTAACCACAATGTTATGCCACCTCTCAAGTGGTGAGATCCACAACTCCACGTTGGTTGAAATTTGAAAAATAATGAGAATCCAGCTAGTGTACTACAAATTGAGAAAAAGTCATGTACAATCACCATCACAGGGAACAGAGCTGCAGTGAATAGATCAAGGTGGGAAGAAAGGAATGTTGCCAGACTGATTTTATAAGGCTCTAAAAGCAGAAGGAAACAGTGAAAGCACTCTAAGCAGACCCTTGACTTTATCTCACTCAGGCCTTTCCTGTTCGTTTTGTTTTGAGTAGCTTAATCATTCTGAATGTTTTGCAGAAAGTTAGCTGGAATGGAGAAGAGAGAAAAAATATCAGTTCAGGGACAATTACTGTTATCCATGAAAAAGGTAGTGGTGATCTGTGCTAGATTTGCAGGAGCAAAAATGTAGAAAGTCGGACAGAATAGAGTGACATATGTGTGAGAATATGTAGGAGAATCCTACAGACACAGGAACGTTAAAATTACATTTTAAATTACTTATGGACATTAAACATTCTGGATGTTAAGCAAGTGAGCCAATACGTTGGCTAACTAGGTAAATGTGATAGTTGACAAATACATTATTAATAGATGGACTTTTATACCTATTTCTGAGAAATAATGAATCAGTGAAATAGTAGAAGTGCAAAGACTTATAAATAAAGGAAAACAATGCATAAATTATATTTTTTAGCTTTTCTCTTTATTAATAAGACATGCATATATTAAAATAAAATTATGAACATTAAGAACATACAGGCATAATTAATACCACAAAGCTTAAATAATTAATCATTCTAAATTCACTTGACAGATTTAGCTATAATCACAGAATTAGTGGAGGAAAGAAATGGAGCAGCTGTCACATATTTGGACCTTGGGAAGGTATTTTATCCTGCTTCCAGAAGTTTTACTTGCACAGTTAATACTATTGACTGAATTGTGCCTCTTCAAAATTCGTGTAGTGAAGACCCACACCCCAGTATGGACAGTATTTTGAGATGACTTGCTTAAGAAATTATTGGTGTTAGATGAGGTGATAAAAATGGGGCTCTCGTGATTATCCTTCTAAGAGATAAGTGCCTATATACGTGTTAAGGAGAAAGGCCACAGTTGGCCCTCTGCCGACCGAAGGAGGAGGCTGTCTGAAGCCAAGAAGAGAGCCCTCTTCAGAATGCCGCCATGATGCCTCCCTGACCTCAGACTTCCAGCCTTATTTTTGTTAAAAAAAATATCTCTGTTGTTTAAGTCACCCAGAATATATTTTGCTATGACATCCCAAGCTGACATAGGCAATCAATTTTTTTAAAAAAGCATAACCAGTAATTTCAGATAAAGACAAACAGACAAGTATCTATCTGAGAAAGATTATTTTCGGTAGTTTTGCATCTAAGATTATTTACTATCAAAAGCAACCTAATACAAAAAAAAAAAAAAAAAAAAAAAGAGTATACCAGCTCGGCTTGGAATATTCTAAGCATTAAGCTTTACAACTTGAAGAGTGACAAATGCTAATATATTTGAGAAGGTCAACCTTTTACTTATATGAATAGGTTTAGTCTCTCTGATGAAAGGTAAACGTTAAGGTGAATTAAAGAAATTGCTACTTTCCAGAAAATAGCAACAACAGTTGCAACATAAATATTAATGAGACACATAAAGGTGGCAAATGACCTTAATGGGTATGGGAAAGCAGTGAGAATTTTTTCAAACAGTAAAAAAATTAACAATAGTCAAAATGATGAGAACAATATACACACACATTTCTTGTTTCCAAGGTGCTATGTATTAGGTTGATATTAGCAAAGAATGCATTCTAAAAAGCAACAGCTTACTCCTTTAAAATATGCCATTGTGAAAAATGTCATGCCCATATTTTTAAGACAACACTGATTTTTTAAGGCAGTGCTTGGCATTCTTGAGGAAAATTGCGATTATATTCCTTTCCATCAGAACTGGAAATTAAAGGCAGATCCATGTACTTTGATAATCAATCTAGGAAAGGTTAGGATTGGCAACTCCTAATGAAATCTGAAACTTCTAACCAAGACAGAGCCAAATAAAATGCTGCAACACAGAAATGTGTCTAAGAAAGGTCTTCAAAATGTGATATGAAAATTCCAAAATATTACGTTATCCCTCAGCACATAGTGTTACATATTAGTCATAAGTGGATGAAGTCAATTACAAACCATGGTGATTTTTTTTTTGAGACCCCCTCCAATCTTATTAAGAGGAAAACTTTGTTACCTGAATAGAAATTTATATTTATAAAGTATTTATTACTTCTACAGGGAGCAGGGATGAGACAGTAGTGAATCTCACTTATCAAGAAACATTATCAAATTATGTATATTGAAATGATGAAATAATTCTTAATTTATCTGAGTTGTGATTCTTGTAGACGCTGTCAAAATATGTTCGTTCTCTTCTTATTTCTTACAATATTGTTTAGCCATTGATCTTTTATTTTAAAAAGTTATTAATGTAAATTTAACTCTTTGCCCCTAAGAGGTACCATCCATTTTACCATCCCAATTTGTTTTATGAGTTTTATATTATTTCTTTTTTAAAAAATTTAAAAAAACATTTAGTTATATTAATTAAAACTAAATAACCTATAGCATAAAATAGCATTTTAAAATCTTCTATATGATTCTGGGTCACAAGTACTCAGGAATCATTATTTTTTGTCTGAAATGGTGATCTTAGAGTCATTTTTTTTTAATTTTAAAAATTTATAATTATTTTGTGCATTGATTTGAATACCCACACAACCTTCCAGATAAAATTTATTTTCTCTTTCCTATGACACATATGAAGATTTCTTATTTCTTGTTATATCACATAAGAGTTTTATATTATTTCTAACTCTTACAATTTTTACATTTAGGATGAAAAGTTAATTTTTTAGAAAATTACACTTGGGCTAGATAGAAAATTATTTAATATATTATCTATATAATGCATTGAGAGATCAATCTGAAGTGAGGGAAATAAAGAACTTCAGTAGAATTTAAATTATATTCAACATATTTTTCAAATTCGTCATTCTTTGACCTAATTACAAGTAGGCCAATTATTTGCTGGTCACCCTATATTGTATGAGGTTCTTAGAATGGGAACATAACATGGTATTTTGTTTCTTCTATGACAGGCACATACATACATATATTTAAGGATTTATTTGGTTTATTTTAGAAATTAAGTTCAAAAATGGATGATTGGTATTAAAGTGAATAATTTCTACTTTTACTAAAAAGTACTTCTGACATTTTGCTTATGTATTGATACATCAAAATTTGGTTTAAAATGTCACTATGAAGTCTAGGCATAAAAATTTAAATACACAAATAATCGAATACCTTTCTAAACTCAAGGAATACTTTTTCAGTTAGAAAAGACAACGTGAAATCCACTTGGAGTCACAAAAAGTATAGGAAAAACAATCTATGCTAATTAGCGATGGCCTTTGGTTTACTGAATTAGACATATGTATCAAATACAATGTTGATGTACTTAATCTTTTGTGACAGTGGTGTGTCTGAAATCACTGGGGAGGATTCTTCCTTCTGATGTATTCCCGGTGATGATAGTACAGCTAGCATGGGACAGCCATCTATCTGAGTAATAGCGACTGACAGACTAGCCAGGGAGTGGACTTAAAATAAATGTAGAAACAGAGAAAGTCAACTGTGAAAACATTCTAACAGAATAAGCATCAATTAGCGTAGCGATGAAAAACTTTGGGGGAGATTAATTAAATTTTATGACCACTGACAATGGATTCTGAGTAAATAGGTTTATGTATCACTGGGGAAAATTATTGTAAATTGAAAAGATTCAGCAGAAATGTAGTTACATAATAAGCCTAGGGAAAAATCATTTAATCTGAACAGTAGTTTATGAGAAAATTTGACTCATAAAATAATTATTTAGTATGAGTCATGAAATATCAGGTACTTGGTAACAAGTGAGTAAGAATAAAATTGAACATTATTACATGTTTTTTTTTATCATTTAAAATTACAGCAGTAATTGCTTCAATTTAGGTATTTAATACATTGGGGGGAAAAACTGTTCCCTAAAATCTATCAACATATACAGAAAGTCCTTCTGTTCATTGATATAAACAAATATATACGCTTATCTTGATAAATTAAATTTTATTCTTCTCTTTTTTTGCAGAGACAGCCTCACTTTGTCACCCTTGGTAGAGTGCCATGGCATCACAGCTCTCAGCAACCTCCAACTCCTGGGCTTAGGTGATTCTCTTGCCTCAGCCTCCCGAGCAGCTGGGACTACAGGTGCCAGCCACAATGGCTGGCTATTTTTTTGTTGCAGTTTGGCCAGGGCCAGGTTTGAACTCACCACCCTCAGTAGATGAGGCCAGCACCCTACCAGCTGAGCCACAGGTATGGCCCTAATATACAATGGGAATTTTTTCTTAACTGATTTACAGTTTTCTTTCTTAAAAGACTATCAGCAAACATCAGCCTGATATTGCAACTGAGAACTCACAAAATCCCACTTTCCACTTCCCTGGGGAGAACAATGCCAGAGCAGGTGCTACATTATCATCCTCAGAAAGCCATTTTGTTTAACATGAATAATGCCATTCGGAGGGTTAGCCATCTGTTTGCTGCGTGTCTGTCAGACCTGCACCCACAGCAGCATAAAAGCAATGCCTGTGGGTGCCATAATCATAGATCTGCCAAAAAGCTTTTGTCTCTTGTAAAAATGAATTGAGATTATTTTAAGAACTAAGCTATATCTGAAATGTAGACACAAATACTATGTTTTTTGTTGTTTATGGATCCCAAATATGTAAATCAAATACTGTTTGGGTTTCTGTGTATAATTTAAGAGCTTAAAAAGGAGATGTGAGCAAAGTAATTACAGTTCAAAAATGCGCATCCCTGAAATACAGGCAGGGTGTTGTGTCTATATGTCTTAGAATATAGATCGCACCTTAAAGTATGAGATTTTCCAAAATATTTATATATATTTTTGCTTCGTATTGCTTGTAAGAAAATAACTTCTTTTCTAAACACAGTAAGGAAAAATTATGCATTGAATATTTTCCAAAAAAAAAAAAAAAAAGAAAGAAAAATTAAGCATAAGGGAAGTTTAAGAAAGGGTTATGTGAAATTAAGATTTTTTTCTCTGATTTTTCTTATTAAATGCTATTCTAATGATAACCATAAATTATTTCTGGTTACATTCCACTATCACTAGAACACGGTGATAGTTGCTCCAGGATTAATTCAGGACATGAATAAATAGGAAAGATAATACACATATAATTATATTTGTAAAACTTTATTAAGCATAGAATGAAAAACTATAAATGTATATATTTAGCATAATTCTTTAGGATCGTTACTCCTGCCACAACCATTACATATTCCTGAGAAAACACACCTCCTCCAACATAAGTTGTCATGGTAGTTAGGAAATGAGTGCTAACAGTGCTCAACCTATTTCAAAGAAATTCAAATTTCTATCCAGCAATGTTTGAAAAGATGATGTTAAATATGTTTGGAAAAGGTGGGAAATGTTTCAAGCAATTTGACTCCATCAGATTCAGGATTTATTTTTATGTATATGAAGCAATATAAGACAATTTCAAAGAAATAATAGATCAAAATAAGTAACCTTTGGACAGATAAGCATGAAACATATAGAGTTTCTTGATACTAAGATATACTAGAACCTAATATTGAAGCACAAACAGAAAAATTTACAATCTCTTTATCTCTCTAGATTAGGCATGAGAATAACTTCAGGAAGTTCGTGTGCTTCCTTCCTTAGAATGTCTGGAACCTACCATCATAGCCCCATTGTATGAGTTGGTGTGGATGGGTGTTAGCTGCATTGCATTAATGAGAAATACAGAAAAGCATCAAGGACAGTATACCTAAAATGACACAGTCCTGGTTTTGAGATTCCTGGTTTTGAGATACAGAGATTTCAAAGAAGGATCACGCATAGTGAGTTTGTACTTGACTCCAATCTACATGAGGCCAATACATTATCCCTACTCCGGGAAACTTAATTTGACTTGGGTTGGTGAAGACACACAGATGATGACAGAAAAGTCAGCAACTCTCACCTGATGATGTTTACATGGGCTCTAAGTTGCAGGGAAGAAAATCAATGGGCTTTTATTCCATACTGTGCACCACATGATAGCATGAAATATGAAGAAAAAGAGCAAAATTAGGTCTGAACTAGAGAGATAAAGGTCACAGGAAATATAACAGAGTTGTGTATATTTACTGACATGGATTAATAAATCAAAATACTATTTTTTTTTGACTGCTTGTAAAAAGTGGTTTATTTAGGTAGCAAGAACTCAGGAAGTTACCCCTTTCAGTTATCTAAGACTGAGAGGAAGCTCTTCCTGAATGCAATGACCGATTCATTTAGGAGAGAAGTCTGATGCTGATAGAGAGAGTCACTGATAATTTAAAATTATAGGCCATATGAAAAACAGAAAGGATTAAGAAATAACAATCTTAGATTTTGAGTGATGGCTTTCTTGATTTTTCCAAATAATTTTTTAATATTCTTACACAGATTTTTATTACATTAGTAACCACATTGATTCACTGTAACTTATTGTTTACATTTCTGATTTCTCTTGCTTACTAGATCATCCACTCCTTGAAATTATAAACACATTTTAATTATCTTCATATTCCCAGGACCCTAGCATACAACCTGGCATATAGTAGTACAGACAATAATATTCATTGCATGGGCAAGGAATGAATAAAACTACTCTGAATTACCTATATTGATACTGTGGTTATTGACTCAATTAATTTGAAAATCACTTAAAATTTACATAATATTGGAGAAACGCACATCATTTCAAAGAAAAATGGTGCTGAATTGATCTTCAAAGGAAAGTCCAGAACTAAATAAAAAGATGTTGAACTTGCCTTCTTAAAGCATGAGCCTGATGCTGTCAAAAAAGTTAAAGTCAAGAGTATAAGAAGTCTATGAAATGTACAATACATGTGAGACTTATAAAGGATGAAAACATCTCAATAAGTAGAGAATTCACAGGTCTGCTACATTCAAACTAGTGGCACAAGGCAATTTTTTGCCCTGATGAGTCTTTGTTTTTGCCCTGATGAGTCTTTGTTGTTTAGAGAGCTTAGAAAAAACTGACTTTTCTTAATTATTTAGTATGTTTTTCCTTAGTTAATATTTTAATTTTATCATTGCTAATAGCAAGCATTCTTTTCAATTTTAGCCAGCGCAATTTTAACCCGAATCAACTATGCCCTACTGAATTTCTTCTTCTAAAGACTGACAATGAAATAGCTTGTATTACATAGGGTCAAGAGGAAAGAATTTCATAATATAATTATAGAAAAGAACTAGTATGCACATAGAGTTGGATTTATTTGGCATAGAGAAAATTATAATGGTTACCCATTTTATAAAAATTTTAACATTTATTAACACATTCTGTAGAAGGAATGTTTGTGGTCCCCCCAAATTCACTGTTGAACTCTTACCCCCCCAAATCATATTAGGAGGTGAGAGCTTTGAATGGAATCAATATCCTTAGAAAGAAAATGTCAGAAACACCCTCACTCTTTAGCTGTGCCTTCTCATGGCAGAAAGAGTGAGGGGGAATCTCTGGTACTTATATATTTGATAATGCAAAAATGATTCATTAACAATTCTTTATGTGTTTATTTATCAGGGTTACAGTAGCCTTGGTGTAAATATCCTCTTCTGGTCCAGTTCAGATGTCAAAACACCTAACTTTACTCTAGTAGTTCTTTGATATAATCAAGAAAAGATTTACTACACAGGCAATAAAGTCCCAAGGCAACAGGCAAAGAATGGCTGTCCATAGGAGGTGAGGTCTGGAATGTTTTATGAAAAGCAAAGTTTGTTATGCTCAAGATTTGACAGGCACGGCCCACTTTCCCCCCCAACACAAAAGTTAAAAGTAGCAGCAAGAAGCACATGCACTTGTGTGTTCATGAAGGTAAATTTTATCTTTTTTTTTTTGAAAAGAGTGTCACTCTGTTGCCCGAGTTAGAGTGCCGTGGCATCAGCCTACCTCACAACAACCTCAAACTCCCGGGCTCAAGCAATCCTTCTGCCTCAGTTCTCTGAGTAGCTGGGACTGTGGGTGCCTGACACAAGTCTGGAGAATTTTTTGTATTTTTTAGTAGAGCCAGGATCTCACTCTTGTTCAGGCAGGTCTTGAAGTCTTGAACTCAAGGGATCCTCCTGCTTCAGCTTCCCACAGTACTAGGATTATAGGCATCAGCCTATATAGCCTGGATGTCTCCAGGTCCAGTAAGTTCCCTCTTGAAAGACATAGACAGGAAATGAGGCTTAGAGAATTTCCTTGTGCTAAATCAAAGAACAGCTGAGCCCCAAGTTTCTTTCTTATGGTCACACAATCACTACCAAAAAAATTTTGTATAATTATATTTTTTTTTCATAATTGCATTTATGCCAGGGAGTGGTTAGAATATCTGAAGTCATTCTTTTATTGCATCATCCAGAACATAGTTTGAATTTATAATTAAAATAAATTATAAAATTACAATTAAATATCTCATGAATGAAGTATGAGCTAAATGGAAAAATGAAAAAAATGTGAAGCCCTACTTAAAAACATATAATTTCAAATACCTAAGAGGGATTAATATTTTATCATATATATACCACAGTGTTGGCTACTAATGTTTCTTTGATATAGCTTCATAAAATTTCAGAGCTATCTATAATTAGTTTAAAGTCTATAAATTAAATTTCCAGCATAAATTTGATTCAAAATATAAGATTTTATATATATTAAATATTAATCATTAATCCTCTTTTCTATTCAGCAGTCCTAGCCAAGAAGAATCTTTCATTTCGTTTTTTTGTAACAGAGCAAGAGAGAAAAGGTTTACTAGAACTAAAGAATCAAGACAAAGCCTTATGAAATCATAGGTGTTTATCACCTCTCCCTCATTAAATCCCACTAAAATGACATTTAAAATGGCATATACAGAATAGTAAAGAAATTGAGAGAATAATTTATATTTTAAGCCTTTCAGAAGATGCAAACTGAATGGTCAAGTAGGAATTGACTCAGAAGTTAATAGTGGAGAGGGGCTTCTGATATCACAAAGGAACAAAGTGACACTGGTTTAGGGTGCAGAGAGAGTGTAGATAATACAAAGTGCATAATTCAATGTGAGTCATTTTGTAAAACATTTATGATTATTTAGAAGGCAAATAATGTCCTGGATGACCTGTAGGGCATGGAATTGAAAAGCAGACTATTAGTAGAATGTTATATTTTCATTGTACATCTGGTGAAGAGAATGCACAAGTGAAATGAGTTCACAAAAACTGGTCAGGTTGCTAGCAGAAATAATAGGAAAATATTCAGAACCCTTGGGAGTTGACATTGTATACTTCTTGGAAGCTGATTAGTCAGCCTGCCTCAGTTTCATGGTTGAGTGCTGGTAGAAGACCTGTGACTTCCAGATTAAAGACAACGGTATAGTAGTAGCCGGAGTGCCAGCACAGAATACTGTGCCAGTTCCTCGAGCCTCGATTCTAACTAACAAGGTGACGAGAAAAGGGTCAAATGCCATCTGCACATGCGATGGGCTGCCTCACAGGCAAACCTCTGAGCTTTGAGAACGTAAATATTTTATGATAGAAGGTAAACATATTTCCTTTTTCCTCTAGAGGAAGACTTTATCTTCATTATCGTGGACAGTACGCATTTTGTCTTTGGCTCTGGAGTGATGGCACTGTATCGTCCAAGGCTGTTAGCTGCACAAAGGCCTTGAAAATGTTTAGAAGACATACAGGTAATCATCGTCTCACTTGGTTTAAAAGCAGGATTTTAAAATTCAAAGACTTACAGGAGTGAATGACGTAACATTCCATCAGTTGTAAATATTAAACTAAAACATTAAGAAAGTATTTGAGTGACAAAAGCCACTGAACAAAACCTATGCCAAAGCCCAATTAACAGTCTGGCTGGCAGGTGCTTTAATGATACGACCAATAAATCCTCTGAGTTTATTCTCAGTAAAAGAATAAACATGTGATTTTTGGATAGCAAAAGAGTAGGTTCAAAAATAACCACAAAAACGTCTGAAAAGTCAAAACAAATTACTGATGTGTCTCCTGAAAAATGGCAATGACCAGAATCAAATGGATAGATCTGAAGCCAGCTTTTCAAAGGGTTGTATCGCAGGCCACCAGCCTGGACAAAGCTTGTTCAGTCCATGAAATGATGCTTCCCTTTCCTACTTGCTAAGGGCATGAAGAAGGTTATTAAAATTGATTAGCTACAAAGTAGTACATATTTCCTAATGTAATCTTCAAATACAATCAAGTAGAATAATGGAAGGGAACAGTTTTGCAGAGAATTAACCCACACCCACAAAAGTACTATGAACTAGGGACTGTCCCCTCTTACCCCGCCAGAGAGGAACAGGAGTCCTATAATGGAAATTACCTTTGTCCCCATCATGGAGATGTGGAGCCGCCATGATGTGGTGAATCTGATTTTGCATCTATTCTCACTGGTATTTATCATTATTATTATTTTTATGTTGCTGTATTTAATCACACCCTCTTCCATTATATATAAGGCTCAGGGAAAGCAAATAATTTGTGTGTGTTTGTGGTGTTATTGTTTTTCCTGGGTCTCATGAGCCAGAAAAACCACAGAGATCTGGATTTGAGTCTGATGCTATAACTAAGTCCCTCACTGAGTTATCTTCCTGGGAGTACAGGTGAGTTGCTTGCCTGCAGACCAAAGAGTGCGGCAAGTATTTTTGACAGAAAGAGCCAACTGTTAAAGACTGCATTATCATTAAAAAATATCTGCCCCCCTTCCAGGAGTAGCATTATATGTGGGTCACTATAAAAGTTTTGAGACAAACTGTGTTTTGGCCCATTACTTCACTTGTAAGAAACAGCCGACAGTGTCCTTTTGGCTCAGTTACACCGTTTGGGAAAGGCTTCATTTGTTTCTGTCCACATGGATTTTACATTTCTTGATTTTTTGGTGTATCTCAAAACTTTCGTAATGACCCCTGACTGATTCGTCATTATGTTACCCAAGGGACTGTAAAGAAACTGGTCAGCATATGGAGGTGAGGTGATCAACATAAGGGACGAGGACTACTATACTGATATGCACGTGACGGGCATGATTGGCTTATGAAAATCAGATCAGTGTAGGGAGGTGGTCAGTTACGGAGGCGGTACTGTATTTTCTTGGCCCCAGTGAGATGAGACTTGTCCTGGAGGGTGGCACCTGTGGCTCAAAGGAGTAGGGCGCCAGCCCCATATGCTGGAGGTGACGAGTTCAAACCCAGCCCGGGCCAAAAACTGCAAAAAAAAACAAAAGAAATTTGACCTGTAGCTTTCTTTGGCCAATGATCAGAGAACATGAGGGCCATATGTCTCCTCTGCACAAAACCTTTGTAAGTACATGGTTTGGCGTTATTTGTTTTCTTCTGCCCTGATGTGTGGCAAGCTCCATTTAGAGGATATTACACAAGACTGAGAAGAGGACGAATCAGTACATGAACCTGAGCTGCCCTAGAAAGACCATGAACACACGATTTTCAAAGGGAATGAACCTTCGTCGATTTTAGCCTCTGAGGTTTGGGAGAGATTACCACAGAATACCACAGTCTATTTTATTGTTGTAGCTTTACATTGTGTTGACTCAGCTGTCCTGGCACTATATTTATTAGTGTGCTCTTGCACACGTGGTTCTGGGTGACAATTGGACATGCAAAGCTTGACCAAATTTTGGGAGGCAAAAATAAAGCAGTAGCTGGCATGCTCTGATGCTCAGAATAAGGCACCAGGCACCATTGCTACCTGCATCAGAGAGCTTCAGAGTAGCGGAAGGTGAGTTGGAAGTCCAGTTTGTCACAGGAATTCTAATTTTGTTCTTGGGCTCTAGTTTTTCCATTCCCTCTTCCACGATACACCTAGTGTTTCCAACCTTAGGTTCATCACTAGAATTTCATTAACTTCTTTCACCAATTGTAATTGCTAAAGTCCAATCCATGAAATAAATCCATTATTCTATTCCTCTCATATTGATTGAACCCTAATTGATAAACCTGTTAGATGTTCTTTAGTTGTAACTACTGCATAGCATTTGTAAAAGACGTTCCATTCATTACTTCTAATCCTTACAATAATTCTCCAGGTGAAGCATTCCCGCTTGCAATTGAGAGATGGTAAACCTGGAATAAGAAACACTGCTTTCCAAAGAGCAAACAGCAAGCCACAAGAGCAGCATTTGAACCCACGTTTTGACCATGTTCTTTCAGCTATGCTGTGCTTCTCACTGCCAAGAGTTTACTCATTATATTGGTGATTCTTTGTTAATACACAGCATTTCCTTGTGGAAGAAGTCATTTTGCACATTTTTACTGCCAACTTGCAGCCATTTCTTGAACTATGGGATATAGAAATGAGCTTGTATAGCAAAACTGTGCACCCATTTTAGAGGCCAAATAATGACAGGAGAGAATATGACCCCCAGAATATTGCTTTGCATGCTGCAGTGCCTCCACACAGGGTAATGAAGGCTTTAATATCAGCAGGAGAGAGGAAAGTGACAATGGACATTAAAGCTGAGCTCCTGCATTCTCTCTCAATGGAGCATGAAATAGGCATGTCACCGTGTCAGCAGATGCTGGGAAGGATTTGTTTAGGGCCTCGTCCTTTCAGTACTGCACGTCGGCTTCTTGGGGAGTCAGAATCTCCAACACTGAGACTCTCTTACACCTCCTCATTTCTTCCCCACTTCAACCCTCTGCTGTTACAGATCTACCGTGATACTAAATTGCTACTTTGTCGGGAATGTGTGCAAGCCTTTTAAATTTCTCATAAGGTGGTGAGGTTTCATGAAAGGCAGATTATTATCGTACTGCGAAAGTATCACTTCTTGAGAAGGAAAAGACATCAAAGCATATTAAAAATAGATTTTCATCAGCACTGTTCTTCTCATCTACCCAGGCCATATAGTAGCATCCTTATATTAATATTAATCCTAAATTTATAAATCTGCAGATTATAGTAACCCAGGAACTTAAAACTACTAATAATGATCATTTCAAAAGTACCTGATGTATATATTTCATTTGGAGTAAAATTCATGCTACTAGGCTAGGGTGAGCTATTTGATTTTTCTAGGCTTCATATATGTAACTTATTTGTAAAATAAAGTAACAAGTCTGGATAACCTCTAAGCTATATTCTAAGACATTTTCACCACAACTTATTTTTACAGACGTCATCTCAATCCTTACATAATTACTTAGCCTCTGTGAGTTCTAGCGCTACATCTAATAATAGAGAAAGTATCATCATTTCATGTTCATTCTGTTTTATGATTTTACAAATGCTGTATGAGAACAAATTAGCATAAATTCCAATAAAACTCATTGCGAAAATAAAGTTCTATTAAAAAGCAATAATTATCATAGGAATACAATGTCTGAATTAAAAAAGCAACGAGGGATTCTAACTTATTCTTCATTCATGAAGCTGCCTAAATTGTTACTCCTATTCTACAGTTCTTTGAAGAAAAGTTTTAATACATATGTTAAAGTTAAGGCTTCATGCTAATTTCAGCCACCTTAGAATGTAATACAGATGTGGTCGGTTAAGGAAAGGCGATAAGAGTATAAACAGGAACTCAGAGTCTGAAATACACGCAGTATGTTTAGCAGACAGTGTCGAGGGAGCTTCCCACACACAGTGGAATTAATCATTGAAACCATATGATGTTAATAAGGTGTCTCATTAGGTACAAAAATGGTCAATGTGAGCTTTTAAACTTTCTTGATTGCATATCTACCTCACAGGCTTACACTGAACTTTAATAACAGTTCTGAGAGGTTTTTCTTTAAAGAAACTTGAATGATTTGCTTAACTAACATTAGTTTGCATTTGGAACCAAATTACGTTGTTGGCTCAGTGAAATTCCATTTTGTACTCAAACATCTAAATTACTCATTGCCCATATATTCACTTCTAAGTGCAATGCTTACTTATGCAATATGTCAAATAAGCAAAATAATAAATTATTTGAATTATATTTCCTTGTTATCATAATTGTATTTCCATATGTATTTCCTTATTATCATGTTAAGAAATGTATTTTGATTTCTTTGAAAGTTCCGTCCATGAACTGCACTTTATTTTCTTGACTCATGCTACAAGTTATTAAGTTAAATACCCTAAATAGTTCTCCTACTTAAGCAAGACTATTGATAGATTTTCTCAAAAAACTTTAAATCTATAAATCATATTTGAGGCATATAATTCCATAAGTAGTGTAAATACAAAGCCTTCACTAAAATTAAATACAAATTATGATATTTTTGCAAACGTCTCTAAGGCCAACAAGAGAAAAGAAGAAAATCTAAAAATATTTAATTTCGGGCCTGAAGTCCATATATAAAATGGCAGTAGTGAGATGAACATTGTTTTAGGGTCTGCTTTAGAGCTGGTACTTAGTATTTTAATGTTTACTGAGTATGGAAAATGCATACATTTAATTTCTGAAAACTGAATTGTTAGGTATTCATTGCCTATTTTCTTGCTTTCAATCATATTACCAAATGAAGTATTAAAAAATTCAGAAAAAAGCCTTTCTTCTTGTTCTCACTTTTTGAATTTTATTTTATTTCTAGAGTTCAGTAAGTGCTCCAAATAGATAGAACACCTTGGAAACTTAAAAAAAATCTTTCTTTTTTGAGATATATTTATAGTAGCCTCAAATATCCTGAAATAAAGCTATTTAAATTATCATGAGTTCATGATTACTTAGAATAAAAACAACTGAAGCATGATATGTATTTTTTGGAGGAAATATGTACCCGATCTTGCTGGAAGTACCTGTCAGGCTTAGTTTCCTCATAATAATGTGATTTCTTACCATTCATACTTTTTCCCTGCAGTTGAATATCCAGTCTTTAAGAAATATTTAATTCTAGAAAGTTATCAGAGTATTTGTGTTTAAACTTGATTATTCCTTGTTTTAATCTGGCTAGTTGGTTGGAGTTCAAAATGCACTGTCTAGATTCACATTAAGTAGATTTTTTTAATTAAATAGGAAATATTCTCATGCATATTAGTGGTATTTAGAATTGGTCAAAATATTTAATTGGTACTTACAAATCATATTGAAAATTTAAAAAGAGATTTAAAAATTGTGCACCTCAAGAGTATCCAAACTCAGATATTAGGTTACTAAATTTGGATAAATAGCTAGTGTGGATTTTCTTACCAGGTTGTAGGTACACAGTATTGGATTGATGAAGGCCAGATGCTGTCTAAACAGCAGGTCTTGAATGAGAGATATTAACTCAGCTTCTGTGGTGTTTGTTTTGTTAGAAAATAGTCACATCACAGCTAGGATTCAAACTGGTCTCCTCATTTCAAATAGTCCTTCTGCCCTTTCTACTTTTAAGAGAGAAACATATTGACCCAAAACCAACACGTTTACAGTCATTTGACCTTTCAAAGAGAATGAATCCTTGTGAGCACCAGATAAGAAAGTCATATGATCCGTTTTCTTCCCTTCAAATAAGAAGCTGGGTTCAGAGAAATGTGTTTCTATGTGTCAAACAGCCTGGGACCCATTTTAGATTTCCACAGTAAATGATAGGATTTTGATCTGTTGAAAGATTTGGACAGTTGAATAAAAATGCAAATCATGTTTTTCTTTTTTTTAGAAAAAAAGGTTAAAACAGTGGGATGAGTTGTCGATTTCTAAGACAATCTTTTCCCTTTGTTTATTAGTTTAAGCATAGGAAGAGTTGATTGCAGTAACTAAGTTAGGAAAATGTGATTCCACATTATACCCTCAAATGCATGAAAACTCAGAGAATAAAAATAGTTTAGTCCAAGCTTCTATTTATTTTCATATTTTTAAGACATTGATGAAATATTAATAAAAGATCTACATAAACTTTCAAGATTCGAGGTAAGATGCATATCTTCTTTAAAATATTGTTGACTTCTTATATAAAAATTACATATCACTGAATATGACTATAAATATGTATGTCTTAAGTAAATATCAATTTCCACCAGTACAGTGTAACCTGGAGAGCTTATATCCAGGTATAAGCTGGACATCGGTATGCTAGATACCACCGTGGTCATCCCCAAAGGGAGAACTTCAAAGGGGACTGAGGTGCTATTCAGGGAATGTAGCACTTTTTCTAGGATTGGTCCTCAAACTTAATTGTCTGCCCTCATGCACTACTCTGATGCAATATAAAGATCTCTAATGAAGTCTTCAGAAGTTTTCGCACAGCTAGGCATGTTTAAATTCTGCAACCTCTCCATTTAAAAAGCTGGAAACTTGTATAGTTGATGAAACATTTTCTAGGGGGCCACAGCAAACAGATATTTGGGTCTGTTTGTTATACGTGTTCTGAATCAGAGCCATCCTTCTAAGGTCTTGGCACAGCTGGTTTAAAATATTTTTCTGAAGTGATACTCTGTTCCCATTCTACTAGCAAGAATTTCCTGTCTGAGTATGGTGATAATTGCAACATATATTAACTAAATGTAAATAAAATGAGAATTACTAATGAGATCTCAAAAGAAATATATTGGCTGGCTTTATCGTCTAATAAGCAACCATTATCTTCTTTTTAACGTGCCTTCCAGCTGAATCTATGTTGTTATTAAAAATTATGTAACACAAACAATTCCAAGCCCTCCCTTGAAATGTCTCAAATTTATCTGTAATGAATCCCAAGTACTCACATATTTGCTTCTCAGATTCTTCTTCACAGCCTTGGTTATATGTTCTATGTCTCATGTAAGAAAAAGGGAAAGATATATCATAATAGGAAGCACTGTTTTTTTTCCTGCTCATACAGAATGCTCAAGACTGTGGTTTCAGATGCTCCGTGAAGTTCCTAATGGGGGAATATGATAACGTGGTCATGGCAATAAGAGCAACATTTGGACTCTCCTAATGAGATTCAAGGCAAATTTATATCAGTATTTTCTATGGCTTATATGTTATTTTTTGTTATCAAGTTTCTTACAGGAGATGGTATTTACAGTTACAAAGGATTTTGTAAAATGGCTTAGTTATCCATTGGAAGTTGTCCATTCCCACTGCCAAAAAGAAAAAGAGAGAGAGAACCATTTCTCACATCTCTAGGAAGACAGTATAATAAATCAGTAATTTTTAAAACAATTTATATAACTATTTGTGTAACTCTCAAAGTGAGGGAACTGTCTGAAGAAATTCAATGCAAATAAAAAATCACAACACCCATTTAAATTGCCCCAAGTCTTTTCCTTTTTCCTGCCTTAATGACTGTTGAGAACCACATCAAAATAAAAAATAAAAACCAGGGAGCATATTTTTTGTATAAAAATAATAATGGAAAATCTCAGGAAATGACTTGCTTTTACCTCAGTTATCTTAGGAAATATAGAGTTAAAGAAAATGAAAAACACAGCCACCACTGTCCTCTTATTTCTCATTTTATTATTGACATGTGAAGGTAGTCAGTCTCCTTAGCTCCTAAAAGTTATCCCCATCTGTAAGCGTGTGTCTGTACTCTGGTAAGCAAAACCTATTGCACAAATACGAATATAACAATGGTGCACCAGTTTAGAGATAATTTTAAACCTCACAGAATTATACTGCACTAGGGCCTAAGAACTTGCAATAATACATGTATATATATCCATGTGGTAGCTAATTCTTTCACTAGCAACGCTCAGTGTAATAAAATGCATTCTTTAGACATTAAAAACACATATCTCGGCAACAAAACAGAGTGCACACAGTGCCTTTGTATAATATTACAAAACAGTCAAGAATCCACAAAGAGTAGCAACTTGTTGCAATAGAGACTTCCCCTACACGAGCAGACCCTGCAGCAAGAAATCATGAGCAATTCATTTATTGGGGAGGTAATCTAGGAAACCTTGGCTGGGTGGGCCCCACTGAGAAAGAAAAGAAAAGGATAACAAGAAATGATTCATTATCAAGCAAGTTACCACTGTGGACAACTGGAGATTAATCCCACTGGGGAAACCTGGGAAACGGGACAGGACATAGTAATTAGAGTTTTCTGACCTGAGGGACAAATAAACTGACATTTATTTACCAATTCCCATTGGTCGCGTTTGAGGGTTGTCCCCGGCTCTAGGTAATAACTGCCCCACATTTCCAGCTTGCCTTACACACTGGCACGGTGTACTCTGCTGTCTACAAGACTAACTCTGGCAGAGAGTTTAAAGTAGGTCTGGGAAGCTCTCGAGTGGAAGGAGTATCAGTATGGTACAATACTATCCTTGGTGCCACCTCATCTTTAAAGCACATATGACGGTCTCATCCAGGATTTATCATGTTGATACGAATTTGTTTTCTTTAGGCCAAACTACCACATGAGAACAGAGAACATATTTATAACTGAATAAAAAAGTGACAGCCCCCCAGGCTGCCCCTCAAAAGAGGAGGAGATATTGTACATCAAAAACCTTCTGTGTATGGGAGACGCCCAGGGTGATTTGTTGCTAGCAATTTTAGTCCCCCTGCTGGTAATTAACTATATCACACCATGCTAGCTTAGATCATCATAGTTCCACTTTCCTGAATCTACTTTCTCTGCTATAAAAACTCCCTCAGTGCCCTTAACCAAGAGGAATTGCCATGACTGTGATCAGCTCTAATTTCCAAAAAGAATTCTAGGCCACTTGCTGGCCAAGAATGAATTTATTCAAAGTAAATTTCATGTAAATATCATAAGTCCAGTTTTAATAGTGCTGTCAAATCCTTTACCACACAGTGCACCAAAGTACACTATCCCCAACACTGCACATAAATTTCTGGGAAACTACTTTATCACCAATATATGGCATTTTAAGTCTTAAGTGGTTTTAATATTTTGTAGATAAGTTGTGGTATATTAATTTGGTGTTAATTTATATTTCACTGGTTATTAAAGAGTTTGAATATTTTGTAAATGTCTAAGTGTTTGTATTTATCATGGATAATGTGAAGTTCCTGATGGGAGAATCTGATCACACGGTTATGGCAACAAGAGCAACATTTGGCCTCTCCTGAGGTGTGGCCTGAGTTTCTTGTTCATATTTTTAATTGAGTTCTCTGTTACATTTATTACTGATTGAAAATAGTTTCTCTATATAAATTTACTTAAGGGTATTGAAACTGATAACCTCTATTTGCTAGATGATATTTTTGCACAATTATACCACTTTTATTAGAAATCCTTATCTATTTATTTTAATTCAGTTTAGTTAAATTTCATTAGTCACTTTATTGTCACTGCATCTGTATCCTATCTAAGAAGTAGTTCCCCAAACCAGGGTGGAAAGGCATTGTTATACAAAATCATCTAGAAACTTTAATGTTTTACCTTCAAGTTAGACATTATTTGTCTGAGACATATTTGTGTGTTATGTAAAATAGGAAAGAGACTCTGGTGATTATTTCTTTCCAAAACTGTGGCCCCACTGTCATCCTAGAACTTGCCTTGTTGGTTGCTGTACCCATTCTCTCCTCAGTGTTAGGATTTCTTCTCTCTGGTTTAAAATCTGGTAGATAGTCAAAAGGACCATCAAATATTATTCCCCTAAATAATTTGTAGGCAACAAATTTCATGTACTATTGTATAGGTGAAATATCTGGATTAAAAATGTAATATTCTTTTAGATACTAAGGGTATTATTCTGTGTTCTCTAGAAATGTAATCTAGATACTGGAACGTTCAATTTCATTGCCAATTTTGTTTCTTTTTCATTGGCACATTTTTTCAGGGCAAAAACAAGATTTTCTGTCAGTGCACATATTCTGAAATTTTGCTATTATGAGCCTTATCTTTTTTAGCTTTTAATTTTTCTGGAAGTTTGAAATAATTTTAAAGTTATTCTCATTAAGTCTACATATTTTTATTATTT
>NW_003852404.1:16871939-16875824 GCF_000181295.1 Otolemur garnettii | reverse complement strand
AGGCAGGAGACTCGCTTGAGCCCAGGAGTTGGAGGTTGCTATGAGCTGTGATGCCATGGCACTCTATCCAGGGGGATAGCTTGAGGCTCCGTCTCAAAAAACAAACAAACAAACAAAAAAAAAGACAGTGTCTCATTCTGCTATCTGATATCTGGGCTGGGATGGCTTACTGTAGCTTTGCTCTCGTGGGCTCAAGTAATTCTCCTGCAACCTTCTGAGTAGCTAGGACTATAGGCATGCGCCCCCATGTCTATGGATTTTTTTTTTTTTTTGGTACAGAACTAGTCTCACTATGTTGCCCAGGCTGGTCTTGAACTCCTAGTTTCAAGTGATCCTCCAACCTCAGCCTGCCAAAGTGTTATTGGAGAGGACGCCAAGAGACAGACAACCTCTAAGCAAGATGATTTACAGCTGAGGGGTGGACTCTCGGGCAGCTTGTCCCCAGGTGCTCCTTATGAAGAAGGAGCCCGTGCCCTCAGCCCCTAGTCATTGTTAATTACTCCCCTCACCTGTATCATTCCATTTCAATAAAAGGCTGGTGCGGAGGTTGCTCGGGGCTACCCGGAAAGTAAGGGCTAGGCCGCCTTCCACAAGCTTGTACTTCTAATCTGCTTCTCGCCTGGTTCCTTCCTGCGCTAACAGAGACCAGGGCCATAGGAGCCTGATGGATTGTGACATGCTATGTTTACAAGTGGGAGGCACCATGCCCAGAATAATACATGTATTTTTGCTATATTTCACCTGCTCATACTTCTAAAATTTTACAGTATACATTTTTTGTTATCAACATGACAAAATATGATGTATAATGATATAAGAATATTTCATATATAATCACTTTGATTAAATAATGAGATTGATAAAAGTACAAAAATGATTAAAATTTAATTGACTAATGAGTACAAGGAATGTAATGCTCTTGTAATAACCTTACCAAAATCATGAGAAACTCATACCTACAAGGTTTTCTAGCCAATATATTGTAACCAGTATATAGCCAGTTTGCTAATACACAGCAGGAATTTCATGATAAGTTCTATAAGGGCATAACCTTCATTATTCATCATTTGAAGAACATAACAAGAAAGAGATGTTAGATTGAGTAGCAAACGTTTTGGGTTTCTTGATAATACCTTCCACCAGCTGGGCATGGTGGCTCATGTGGGTAATCCTAGCACTCTGAGAGGCTTAGGTGCAAGGACCTCTTGAGCTCAGGAGTTCAAGGCCAGATTGAGCAAGGAGATTCTGACTCTCCTAAAAATAGAAAAATTAACTGAGGATTATGGGGGATGCCTATAGTCCCAGCTTCTGGAGAGTCTGAGGAAGGAGGATTGCTTGAGCCCAGGAGTTTGAGATTGCTGGGAGGTAGGCTGATGCCAAGGCACTCTAGCCTGGGCAATAGAGTGAGACTCTCGTCTCAGAAAAAATAATAAATAAATAAAACTCACAATTACCTTCTTCCTAACTCAGTGAGGTATGATATTAATTTACACATAAATCCAGAAATACTCATGGATGGCCTGACGTGGCAGGTACTGAATTACATGAGAGACTCTATGCAAAGTGCGCCAGCAGAACCTGAGATTTAAGACTATTTAAGTTTGTCGCTCTCACTTTTCTTCTTCATGCTTACCTAAAATTGTTCATTAACAGTCTCATTCTTGTCATCACCACTCCCTGAAATGAAGAAAAATATTGCATTATCTCTCTTCCTTTATATTTTAATTGATAAATTATGTAATTTCAATGATCTATGTAGCATCAGGTTATTAGAAAGAGTTCATAATACCAACACTCAAACCTGTCCTTTCATCTGCCAGAAACGTCTAATTTATCACAGTCATTGTGGGATAAATTGAGAAATATTGAAATGTCATTTCATCCCTATATATCTTTTATATCACCCACTGCTTTAGATTAAAATATTTATCAAATATGTTGTCCCTTCAAGAATTTTTATTTAACATGTAATATGTACTAGGTACTGTTCTAGATATTGAGAACATGGTACTATAATGCTTAGGTGAAACAAAACAAAACAATCTGTACTCTTATGAATTCATGGAGCATAGATTCAAATGAAATGAAGGGGGAGAGCAAGGTAGCTGAACAGAAATCTCCAGCAATTTTCTCAGCAAAAACACCCCTTCAGAATAATCAAAACTCAGGGCAGTGATCAGAGTACCTTGTTCTAACATTCTATCCTGGAATAGAATCCCCCACACAGAGGGGGCAGAAAAGACAGTCCCTCATTTTCTACACCACTCCTACCCCATCCACCAGCAATGCTATGCCAGTGAGCCCAGTGGAGAGAGAATTCATTTGCCTTAAGAAGGGAGAGTAAAGTGACTATGGGACTTTGCATTAGAACTCAAACTCCCTCTGTCACAGGGAAACACACCACAGGGCAAAAGTCCTCCAGGGCCCATAAAGAAAGCATTTAGATCAACCTGACCAGAGGAAAATCTTCTTCCCTCAAAACCTGAGTTCTGCCTAGTAACACCACCAGCTGAAGAAAGTATCCGGAGGCCTGGAATAAATTAATAAAGCCGTCAGATCACAAAGTCCATGGGCACTTCCTGTGGCTATGCTGGTTCAGAGCCAGTGGTCTTAGCATGCAACTGAACCAGTGAATCATTAGCCATGGTGGCCAAGCCAGTGCCAAGCGGTGGCCAAGCCACCTGCTCCCTGCCCAACTATAGGCAGTGTGGCTTGCGGGAGAATCTTCATCCATCTGGGGAAAGAAAAGGGACGAGCTCAAAGGACTATGTTTTGCAACTGGGGTACCAGCTCAGCCATAGTAATAATAAATCTACCAAGCAGATTTCTGAAGCCCCTGACTCAAGGCCTTAGTCCCAAATAGCATTTCTAGAGCCACCCTGGGCCAGAAGGAAACACTACACTGAAGGAAAGTAACTTTTTCTGGCAGGATTCACAACCTGCTGAATAAAGAGCACTAGGGCTTTGAATACAAATCAGCATCAGCCAGGCAATAGTCACCATGGGCCTGGTGTGAGACTGGTCTGGTTTCAGGTCTGACCCAGTGGCCACAAGGATATGTCCACCTCATTCCTCCATCAACTTAGCAGCCAAGCATAGAGCATGAGGAAAGAGAGGGAGAGACTCTGCCTGGTTATCCAGGAAATTCTCCTATGTCTTACATAACCAAGACCACCAAGGAAGTACTACCAGGAGTTTGTGAGAGTAACAGGCCTACTGGGCTTGGGGCACCCAAGTACAGAAATGGTTGTTGTGACAAAAGTCTTAGATCGCATCACTCCATTTCCCTTGAATATCTGGAAAGTCTTCTCAAGGAGCAAAAGTTCAGGGCAGGCTCTGTGGCTCCTGCCTACAATCACAGCACTCTGGAGGTGGAGGTGAAAGTATACTTAACTCAGGAGTTTGAGACCAGCCTGAGAAAGAGGGTGACCCCATCTCTCCTGAAAATAGAAAAATTAGTCAGGTATTAAAGTAGAGGCTCATAGTCCCAGTTACTCTGGAAGCTGAGGCGAGAGGATTGCTGGGTAACATCAAATTAAAAATTTACAACAGATATGCAACACGTAAAATACAAAAATTATAATTCACTACCAGGGAAAATCATTTTCAACAATGAAAGATAGGAAAGAAAACATAGAGGACCACAAAACAAATAGAAACCAAATAATAGCATAGCATTAATAAGTCCTTACTTTACAATAATAGCATTGAATGTGAACAGACTTAACTCTTTGATGAAAACACCCAAGAGTGGCTAAAATGGGTAAAAATCAAGAGACAACCACACGTCTGTTAGAAACACACTTCACAGCTCAGCACTTGTGGCTCAAGTGGTTAAGGCGCCAGCCACATACACCTAAGGCGGCGGGTTGGAATCCAGCCCGG
>NW_003852404.1:16867241-16871754 GCF_000181295.1 Otolemur garnettii | reverse complement strand
AAAAAAAAAAAAAAAAAAAAGAAAAAGAAAAAGAAAGAAACACACTTCACCTATAAAGGAACACATAGACTGAAAATAAAAGGATGGAAAAATATATTCTATGTAAATAGAAACCCCCCCAAAGCAAAAGTAGCTTAGGTCTGTCACATAAAATATATTTCAAGACAAAAGCTGTAAAAATAAGACAAAGAAGGTCATTATATAATGATAAAGGCATCAGTTCATCAATAAGATATAACAATTCAAAATAGATATATACCCAAAACTGGAGCACCCACATATATAAAGCAAATATTATCAGAGCTAAAGAGAAGAATAGACCTCTACACACAATAGTTGTCGGAGAACTCAACACTCCAGACTCAGTGTTGACCAGATCATCATGACAGAAAACCAACAACAATGAAACATTAGATTCAATCTACACTATAGACCAAACGGACCTAGTCTAGTAGATATTTATAGTGTTTTATCCAACAACTGCAGAATACACATTAGTCTCCTTGGCTCAGGAATCACCCAGGAATAGAAGGTTTAGAGGTTTCATGAGACATGGGATGACTGGACACTATTTCAAAAGTTGTTAATCCATGTCTCCTGTTTGGAATATTCTGGATTTCCATAACAACCAAAGATGATGCTTCTGGCCATTTAAGTTCAGTGTCTTGATGGAGTCTTCCCAAAGTCTTTTTTATTTCTAGATTTTTATGTTTCACTTGCCCTAAGAATAAGAAGGATATGGGACATGAAATTTATATACGTACCCTGGAACCTTTGCAAGCCAGTGGTTTATCTCTGCTGTAAATGAGTCCCTTGCTCTGACCCAGTCCAGAAAGAAATACCAAGATGAGGAATAATGTCAGTTACTAATTTCTTTACCACTGTTGTAGCATTAGTACACACAGTTGGGTAGCATTCAGTCTGTCCACTCATCACGTAAACAATAATCAAAGAGTAAGAAAAGCTTGAAGCTGGAGGGAAATACAAAACATCAATTTGGAGTCCCACGAGAGGAAGTCTAGGCTTTTGGCAGCTTCCTGGAGAGTGCTGGTTTCCTCCTGGGATTTGATAAGATTTACAAATAGTGCACTAGCAAATAATTTGCTCAGAGATTTTATAGATCCCAGAGCAGTATCAACTATATGTATTTTTTCTTAATTATTCTGTTTACTCATATGTTTCATATGATAAGAGATGAGTCCAAGATAAAAGTTAAAAGAAAAGGGGCCATTTTCCCTGTATATTTAACAGTCTTACCTGTTCTATCATTTTCTAGTCATGCAGTAGCCATTTCCATTCCCTTAGAGCGGGCTAGGCGATGAACAATAAGCAATCCTACAAGAAAGCTGAACAGCTTGTCAGAGGGCAGTGATTATGGGCCCCACTGGCAACAGGAAAGTCAGCAGAAGAAACTACAAGATTTCCAAATCATGCCAGTTGCATGGCAGACTCCTGAGGCATATTTTGAGTCTGTGTAAATCGTGAAAGCTTATCCTTTTGCCAATGTGGACACTCCAGTGGGGGCTATGACAAAACTGTCTCAAGGCATTTTCACATGAGATTGAGGGCCCTGAGATATTTTATGTCCTAAGCAAGAACAGTTGTCTGAACTCACTGAAGTCTAGAATTAGAGGCTTTATGGCCTCCTTCATCTAGAGTTTTTAGAGGAATGAGTCTAAAAGAGCACTCTGTTCACAGAGAAAAAGGTCATCGACCTATTATACAGGTACTGAACAAGAGTGGGACTCCTGGGCAGAGGTTATAGAGTCAAAATCAGTTTTGAGCATTTGAGTAAATACTGGAGAAAATTCTCAGTATTTATGGTGTTCAGGTCCATGTCAATTACCTACCTCTAGGTAAATGTAAAGTGAAACTGTGAATCAGAATGCAACAGCATTGAAAAAAACAGTTGAGCAGAGGACACGTGAGCTAAAAGGCATTTGAGTTTGTTTCTATCTTCTTGATGTAGTACTTCAGTGCTTATTGTTAAGCTAATTAATTTATATATTTTGCTTGTAAAGGTTAGTGTACTGGAAGATGAACATACGAATATGAACATTTGCTAAAGAAGATAGCAATATCTACTGAGGAACACTATGGTTACTGTGATGGAAAGAGAAACATGCCCGGAAGTGCTATGGAATAGGATGGACGTTGTGAAGAAACCTGAATATCCTAGTTTGCGCTGAGCAGTACTATGATTGATGTGAAGATACATCCCATACTAATAATGTTGGCTGTGGAACACAAGACTTGCTGAGGAATAGGAAGCGTCAGGTGAAGAAAGTGGAATACAGCAATACATGACACTTATAGACACATAGAAATACAGACGTACAGACAGAAGGCGTTCTAATAGAACTTAATTGGCTTTATTTGCCAGCTCTTAAATACTGTTTTAGTCTTTTATGAAGACTATTAAGCCTTTAATTACCAAGTTATGGTTTTAAGCAAATATTAGCTAGACAGTGCTTTGCTTTTACTAAGATTTTGATATTTCTGTAGATGTTTGCCACTTTCAGGTCCAAATACTTAGACATGTATAGGCAGATGTTGTCTAAAGATAGAGTACTCATTTCTTCAGAAATCAAAATCCTATTATTGTC
Source organism: Otolemur garnettii (assembly GCF_000181295.1). Lineage (NCBI taxonomy): Eukaryota > Metazoa > Chordata > Mammalia > Primates > Galagidae > Otolemur > Otolemur garnettii. The sequence continues at coordinate 16,869,148 of NW_003852404.1, read as the reverse complement.
TTAAATCTTGGCTTTAGCTCTCTGATCTCCATGATCAACTTAGGCAATGACTGTTTTTTTTCCTTACCCAAGTGCAGAATAAAAAGGATCCAAGGAGATTTAACATAGAAATTTCTGTGAATTCCTGAAAGCTAGAGTTCACACCCCTGCAGTGTTGCCATTTCTCTATGAATTTTTGCCTAACCTAGATATTTGACTACTCTAACTGGATCCATGTTAATTAGTTCTCAGATCCAATCTGATCTTAGATCTTAGTTTAGTTTCTGAATCCATAGAATAAAAAACTTGTGTAAACATGGAGAGTTCAAAACACAAATGTACGGTACTTTGGAATTTGAGAGACCCACAAGCCTCAGTTAGACAGCAGTGGACATAATAGGCCTAATGGGTGCCTCTCCTGGCCTCTCAGTGCTCCTGGGGGGCGAGAGGGTCTGCAGGTACTCTATCTCAGAACCCGCTTCTGACAAAATCATTTTAAAAGAGCTTAATTGAGCAAAGAGCAATTCACTAACTGGGCAGCTGAATCAGAACAAATTTAGAGAGATACTAATGCTACAGTATGGTTGAAGAAGATGGGTAGGAAAGATAAAGTTACATACAGTGTAAGTGTGGTATAGAAACAGCTGAATCCATTACAGATCAGTGTCTGGCTTACTTAAATGTAGTTTGAACAGTTGGCTGCCTTTGACTGGCCAGAGTGCCATATTGGCAAAGAGGAAAGAGTAGAAACAACTGATGATGACTTTTATCTGGAACAAACATTTTGCTTTTGAGATTTTTTTTTTAATTGAAGTATCCTTTTAAGTAAAATCAACAAGGCTTAACTGAGCTTATAACTTTTTTTTTTTGGATGTGACTTTTTTTTATTAAGTCATATGCACATAGATCATGAGTACATTTATGCATATTTGGGGTACAGTGTGTTGATTTTTTATATAATTTGGAGTGCTTAGATCAAGCTAATTAATATAGCTTTCACCTCATTTACTTGATTATTGTGTTAAGACATTTATTCTATACTTGATAGACTTGACTTGTACCCCTGCAATACACTCCATTATAACTTAATCGAGGAAGCAGGCAGTGTCTTTAAAGAGATGGAGAGCAGTTTTTTATCAGGTTGACAAAAGCCACAAAAACAACCAAAGGTAGAAAATTCTCAATATCCATAAACCAGAATAGTCCACTTTTTTTTTTTGGTCCTGCTATATTTTCCATGGTACTCAGCTGAGTATTTATACATAAAGGACTAATAGTCCAGTATGCCTGTACAGAATACAGAAAATGAACAGCAGTGCACATAAGAAGAATGGCAGAAGTTACTCAGACATAAAACAGAAGGGCGCATTCTCTGCTCTGAAATCAACTCCGATCCTGATGTAACATTACAAAACTTTAACTATTAAGGTATGAGGTAAATTTGCCTGACATTATTCCCACCAGGGCAATATTCAAAGGATTTTTGTCTTTGTGTTAGATCAGACATTTGCTCTTCAATTTTGTCATGTAAAGCACCTCAAGAATAGAAAAGTTAGCATCCTATGGACTCAATACTATGTTGAACTTGCAGATGAACAATCACATCTAATGGGTACAATCTTGGGGTACACAGCACACTGAGTTCTACAACTTGGAATTCACCTTCCCAATGCAAACAATGTAACCTAAACTTATGAACCATCATATTAATTCAAAATTTTTTAAAAGATAAAGAGAGAGAATTTTTAAGGCCAACCACAACATTATATTCCTTTCTTTTAATCTAATTATATTAATATAAATAAAACAGTTGTTTTGAACAAGAGGGAAATAAAATTTATTTTAAAAAATTTAGTGGCTCAGCACCTGTGGCTCAAGTGTCTAAGGTGCCAGCCACATACACCTAAGGAGGCGGGTTTGAATCCAGC
>NW_003852404.1:16812666-16867079 GCF_000181295.1 Otolemur garnettii | reverse complement strand
AAAAAAAAAAAAAAAAAGAAAGAAAGAAAAGAAAAAAAGAAAGGAAACAACATGGCAAAGCCTTTTTCTGAGAGGAGATGGAATCACACAATATGAATATTCAGACCACAAAGTACCAAAAAAAGTCAATAGTAGAACTGCTTTATGGTCACTCCCCACAACTCTTTCTCTCATTAATCTTAAACTTGGAAAGGATAATGATCTTACCATTGCTTAACTTGAGGCCCGAGAGAGGAAAACCAAGAGTGGCTTAGAAAACCTAGACATAGGACAGGCCAAGAAACCCCCAGTCCAAGGAATAGCATCTCAGGGCTCATCAGTGTCTGCATTCTCACACCAGGTTCTTCATACCAGGACAAATCCTTGATATAAAGCACATTGACATCAGCCAAAAGCCTTCATGTGTACTTATAAAGTATTCAGGTAGACTGAGCTAGCTCATGTCAACACCATTAAGAAGAGGGAGTTATATCCTTTTCTAGAACCATTCAGAATTTTCCCACCACTGGCCCTGTCAGGAAATTTCTTCTTTTGGAAATTGAGCTAATTCTGAATAAAAAGAATTATGTGAGCAATATATTGAAGGTAACGGAATGGGTGTTGGGTGGAAGTGCTTGTAGAAAAAAAGAAAGAACTAGACGTGTGTGTGAAGTGACACGGCAGCTTGTCATCTCAAGGATCAATAAGAAGAATGGAGGGTGAGTGCAGACAGAGGGGACAGGTGGGAGACATATTTGAGAGAGATCATAAGCATGACATTATACTCAATTGTTCATTATGAGGAGTGATGGGCTAGAGTGTACTATTAGAGTTGGGTACAAGGTAGGAGTATCAGATAATCTTCATTAAAATTCATTTTGAAATAACCACTGGGAGTATAGCAGAAAAGAAATCTTAAGGAGGCCCAAAATGGATGTCAAGAAACTAGTTACATACCCTGTAGTCCAGATGAAATTATGGTGACTCAGACTAAGGTGATAGCAGTACATGAATTTCAGAGATATCAAAAAGGAACATTTGTAAAATACAAATTCTTAGGCCAGGCATGGTGGCTCAGCCCGGTAATCCTAGAATTCTGGGAGGCCTAGGTGCGTGGATTGGTTGAACTCAGGAGTTTGAGACCAGCCTGAGTGAGAGTGAGATCTTGTCTCTAAAAATAGTGGGGCACTGTGGTGAGGCACCTGTAAGTCCCAGTTACTTGGGAGTCTGAGGCAATAGGATCATGTGAGCCCAAGAGTTTGAGGTTGCTATGAGCTATGATGCCATAGCACTCTACAGAGGGTGATAAAGTGAGACTCTGTCTCAAAAAAACAAACAAACAACAACAAAAAACCCCTCCCCCCAAACCAATTTCTTTATAATGCTTTTTTTTTTTTTTTGTCTAAGTTTTGGTAGGTAATAATCGTTCATGTAAAAATAATAAAAAAACTAAATATGGCTACTAAATTGGATTGAAATGTATTGCTCTTCAGTTTTACTCAAATTTGAAATCTGTGCACGTGCTACTGAATAGAGATAGATGAATACCTAGTTTATATTGAACCAGCAATGAAGGATTCTTGCTGGAAAATAAGATTTATTGTAGGTTGTTCATCTCTCTAGTTATGAAGGGAATCTTCCTTGGCACAAAATCAAGTCTTCATAAATACAGGTAAGGGAAAGCCTATGTCATCAGCAGGTGGACTTATAATTTATTGTCTGACCAAGAAAGCTTTTAGAATGAAAGAAGAAGCATTATTAATGATTAGTAAGGATATTTGTTATGCACCGGCACTGACCCAAAGAAAATTGGGACATGTGGCCACCTCGGGTAGCATGTGTTGGTATAATTCCTAATAGCTACACAATCATGCATGATAAGTACTAAAATTTTATATTTGAAAATTGAAAGACCTTTGTTCAACTAATCAAGGCTCTTCTATCTATAATACACTAGAAATATTATTGTAATAATATCCTATTCAGTCAGAATGGTAAATGAACAGACTAATGTTCTACTCACATGGGTCTAGAATTTATGTGATAATCACTGCTGTGGAAATACTTACAAGCATTTTACAATAACTTAATAGCAGAATTTTCATATTTATTATATAAAAGCACTTTGAAAACAGAAACTATTTTAAATAATTAAATCTTCTAAGAAGTTGCAGTGTTACACTTAAAGCTGCGAAAACATGACATATTATATATAAATAAAAGAACTGATGAAATAATTAAATTCAACTACAAAAGGAATTAGAAAGCCTATATGTAAGTTAATATATTGTGATACTTCATTAATTTGCTGGTGTCCAGAAATCCACTAAAAATTAGCTTAAAACAAAGGTTATTTCCTTGCCATTTTTGAGTTATCCTGTCTATTTCAAAAATTATATCTTTCTCTGTGAGTAAAACTATGAAAGAAATACAGTTTATGAAAGTAAATGAGACAAAAGAATCCACAAATGAAAATGTACTTTAAACTTAGGACCTTATTCAAAGCATAAAACAAATCTTGTTTATTTGCCACTATGTTTTATGATATTGGTAAATTCTCAGCTTCAAATGCATACTGCAAAGAAAAAGAGAGTAGCTCCTTATCAACAAGCAATACATAGACCATGTCACACCTTGCCAGATAGGTGACATATTCTGTAGTGACTGGCAGAGTGGATTTTGAATAATTAAAAATTCCAAGAATGAACTGTACATGATTATGCCCATGGAGTGATTTTTATAAACTAGACATGTAATGAAGATATTTTGAAGACGTATACAATGAAGGTCAATGTCAGTTCACTTACATCGTCTCTTAGATGTGCTATAAGCTGTGGCATATTTTTTCAAATGTGAAAACATCTACTTTGTGCATTTGGTTGAATAGTGTTCTCCCAAATTTATGTGCACATGGAAACTCAAAATGTGGAAATAGGACCTTTACGGATGTACTTAGTTAAAATGAGGTCATACCAGATTAGGATGAACCTTCAATCCAATGACTTTTGTGGTTATTAGATCCTGTCTTCACATTGAAGGCCATGAAGATGCACATACAAAGAGCACCAAGTGTAGATGGAGGTACAGATTAAGCAAAAGATTGTTCAACCACCAAATGCTAGGAGAGAGACTTGGGAGACCTTCCTTTTCAGAGTATAGAAGGAACTAAGCCTGCCAAGATCTTGATTTCAGACTTCTGTTCTCAAGAACCATGAGAAAATAAACTACTGTTGTTAAAGTCACCAAGTTACTGGTACTGTGTTAGGACAGCCTAACTAATACATATTGTTTTTTCACAGTTTGGAAGCATCTATTTATTCTAATCATTGTATTTAAGAAATAGGATTTTAGTAAATTCCAATTGATTTTGGCAAGATTTAATGAAACCCAAGCAAAGAAAAGAGGGATGAAACATGGTTCTTGTCCTCAAGATATACAGATTCTTTCAATCCTAATAAGTCATTTCAAAGAAAAAAAATTAAAAGGAAAGAAATAATCCATAAGATTATGAATCTCAAATATAGATTCCCATAAGACTTTTATTTTCTTAGAAGTATACAATAAATTATTACATACAGGGGAATAAATCATCTCCAGAAAAATTTAGCACTATCAATACTACTGCACATTTTCCTTTTATTTCATTATTTTAACTGTCTCAGCTTTGTTAGTAATAACACTAATTTCATGTCTGTGTAGAAACAAATCATAGTATATTTAACTTGACTTATTAAGTACCGTGTTATTCACCATGCTCATTATGCCTTTGTGATTTTTGTATGATTTGAAAGTTAGCGTATTTATAGTTTGGTATTATTTTTCTATTGTAATTTGGTAATTCATATTATAATTTGGTATTTGTATTAACATAAGATCATTATAAATAAAAATATAATATTGTAATTTTTGGTATTGATTATGCCAACATTTAGAACAAATTTTAATCTAGTTAATGATTCCAGGCATAGCTACTCAACATTTCTTCTTGGATAACTATTTGACATTTCAAATTCAACATGTTTGAAACTAAACTTTCATTATTTCCCTTTACAATTAAACTACTTATGTTTCCCATTCTTATTTAATAATAATTGTATCTTTCCAAGTGTTCAGGCCAAAATTCTTGTTGTGGAATATAAAAAAAAATTGTGTGTAGCCTTTATCCCTGGTTCTTAAAGAAGAGTTCCTAAAGTCCATGAATTTCCTAAGAAATAGGGTCATCTTTTGCTCTTCCTAAGAATACCCTACCTAAATTTATGTTACTGAGGTGACTCTTGGCTGGCCCCTAAATACTTTCAGGGTAGGGACTGATTTCCAAATGCAAAAATATTCAACAGTATCCTAGCAAACAGAATTCATTGACACATCAAAAAAAATTATACAACACAATCTAGCTATTTTTATCCCAGGGTTGCAAGTTTGGTTCAACATATGTAAATTATAAATATAATACACCACATAAATAGAAAACAAAACAAAGACCACATGATTCCATCAATTGATGTATAAAAGTCTTTTGATAATATCCAACATCCTTTAGGACACTTAAGAAAATAGGCTTAGATAGGACATTTCTTAAACTGATAGAGGCTATCCTTAGCAAATCTATAGCCAATATAATATTGAATGAAGTAAAATTGAAAACATTTCCACTCATATCTGGAACAAGACAAGGATGCCCATTGTCACTACTGTTATTCAACATAGTACTGGAAGTCTCAGCCATCACAATCAGGCAAGAGAAAGGGATCAAGGGTATTCAGGATCAGAGGAAGTCAAACTCTTACTCTTCCCAGATGCCATGATCTTATACCTGGAAAATCTCAGGGAATCATCTACAAAGTTCTTAGAAGTGACCAAGGAATATAGCAATGCCTTGGGATACAAAATCAAAACTTACAAATCAGTAGTTTTTATATATATATATCAACAATAGTGAAGCCGAAAATATAGCCAAGGACTCTACTCCTTTTATGGTAGTGTCAAAGAAGATGGAATACCTCGTAATTTATCTAACAAAGGATGTGTGAAGAGTACGTGTGGGAATACTTAAGGGAAGAATCATATCTTGATGTGTTTGCATTACTAGTAATAGTGATTTATAAGTTTGAAACTGATATTTAATTATTAATTGTTAATAGATTAGAAATATTATTAGGAATAGGGAACAGAGCATGGACAAAGGGAGATAGTAATAAAGGATTGATCCAGATCAATTTCCTGGCTTTGAGTGCAAAGTGAGAGACACTATAACTTTAATATTCTGAAGCCACATGTGTTGAATCTCTCTCCATAGTTGCCATGCAGCTGCGGGCTAGAGGTCTTAAGGCTGTTTTCTGCCAGGGTGGGGCTGTGTGCTACAGGGGAGTGCTTTTTGGGAGTTAAGAATGTGGAATCTGTCAACTTTGTTCAACACAGGAAGACTTGCTCCAGACCAGATACACAGAAGAAATATCTCTTTTGTTCTGTCACCTTAATTGGGCCAGAGGATTCTACTGTCTTCACACAAGGCTTCCTGAGTATTAAAACATCACATCTGTGATATGTGACTGTGGGTCAGCTAGGATTTGGTCCTTGAGTAAGCCTCTAATTGACTACCTTATCAAGACTCTGTTTGTATTAAGACCATAATACCTTAAAACAGTAAAAAGTAGCAAGTAAATCCATGCAATTAATGTAATTAGTCATAGACTTAGTCTAGTTAGTTGAAATGCAAGTGCAGCAAGAACAATGACAAGATTATTTGCCTTGTCTTCACGAGATTTATTGTTGTAATACCGATGTATGAAATAAATACGGACTGGCCTGGTACTTGAGGCAGCATCCTGGAAGCCTCATGAAGAAGGGTGTGCTGCTTCCCAAATCTCCGCTGCTCTTAAAACTACCTTTGTCTTTGCCTATTAATTCTCTATAACTTTCATAATAATTTCCCATTGATTTCTCATCTCACCAGGCCACTAGGAAGTAGACTCACAGTGTTTGGGGGCTGGTTTCCCTGACAGACATGAAAGATCTCTATAAAGAGAATTATGAAACCCTGAGAAATGAAATAGCAGCACAAATGGAGAAACATACCATTCTCGTGCAAGGAAGAATCAACATTGTTAAAATTTCCATACTATCCAAAGCAATCTACAGATTTAATGCAATTGCCATTGAAGCACCAGTGTCATACTTTAAAGAGCTTGAAAAAATAGTACTTCATTTTATATAGAATCAAAAAAAAACCTTGAATAGCCAACACATTACTTAGAAATAAAAACAAATCAGAAGGCACCACGTAATCAGGCTTCAGGTTATACTACAAATCTATAGTGATCAAAACAGCATTGTAGTGGCACAAAAATAGAGATGTAGATATATGGAATAGGATAGAGAATCTAGAGATCAATTCAGCCACATCTCATCATTTGATCTTTGATAAGCCTAACAAAAACAAGCACTGGGGAAAAGAATCCCTAATTAACAAAAGGTGCTAGGAGAACTGGCTAGCAACCTCTAGAAAACTGAAACTGTACTCTCATCTTTTAGCACTAACAAAAATTGATTCTCTCTAAATAAAAGATTTAAATTTAATCCATTAAACTATTTAAAACAAAAAACAACACTTGAAGATACTAGCCTGAGAAAATATTTTATGAGGAGAATCGCCCCAGTGATTGAAGCAACACCAAACACATATTACTGGTATTTGATCAAGCTAAAAATCTTTTGAACTGCTAAGGGCACTACAAGTAAAGCAAACAGACAGCCTTCAGAATGGAGAAGATTTTTGCAGGTTATGTTTCCTACAAAGATCTGATAACTAGAATCCACAGAGAACTCAAATTATTCAATAAGAAAAGAACAAATAACTCTATTTCTTTGTGGGAAAGAGACTTGAATAGAAACTTCTCTGAAGATGATAGTCAAATGGCCAGCAAACATCTGAAAAATGCTCCTTGTCTTTAATCATTAGAGAAATGCAAATCAAAACCACTTTGAAATATCTCCTAACTCCAGCCCATATCACAAAATCCCAAAACTGCAGATGTTGGTGTGGATGTGGAGAGACGAGAACCCTTCTACAGTGCTGGTGAGATTGCAAAATAATATAGCCTTGGATAAATCTCAAGAAACTAAAAGTTGACTTATATTTGATTCTGTTATTCCATTATGATACCTACCCTCATGAACAAAAATCATTTTACAACAGAGACATTTGCCCAGAATATTTATTGCAGGCCAATTGTTAATTGCCAAGTCATGGGAGCAGCCCAAATGCCCATCAAACCATGAATGGATTAACAAATAGTGGAATGTGTATACTATGGAATACCGTGCAGCCATAAAATGATGGAAAGTTTACTTCTTTCATGTTCACCTGGATGGAGTTGGCACAAATTCTCCTTGCTAAAGTATCTCAAGAATGGAAAAAAAAGTATCTAATGTACTCAATACTATCATGAAACCAATATATAAACATTTACACATTCATACGAATGATAAAACACAAAGATAGTCCAGAAAGAAAAAAGGGAAGGGAGGAAGAAGGAAGGGAGGAGGAAGGCGAGTGGAAGGAGGGTATTTGGCAGGCTCTCACCTAATGTCCACAATGCAAGGGTACATTTCAAAACAACTACAAGTATATTATAAAAGTCTTACCTCAAAAATAAGTAAGTAAGGTAACAGTTATGTTAATTAGATTCAAGCATTCCACATTGTACATCACATTTTGCCCCATAAATATTTATAGTTATGATTTAGTAAATATTAAACTTAAAAAGAAAAACAAAACAACCAACCAAGTGATGAGAGGTTAGCACTTTCAGCTTCACTCTCTAAACCAGCAGTTCTCAACCTGTGGGTCATGACCCCTTTGTAACAATGAAAATACATCCTGCATATCAGATGTTTACATTACGATTCATAACAGTAGCAAAATTACAGTTATGAAGTAGCAACAAAAATCATTTTATGGTTGGGGTCACCACAACATGAGGAACTGTGTTAAAGGGTCGTGGCATTAGGAGGCATTAGGAAGGTTGAGAGCCACTGGTCTAAACTCTGGGGAGGGACCAAGGCTGGAGGTCAAATTCAATCATTAATATTAATAATTTTATCAGTAATGCCCACTTAAAAAAACTTCATAGCAAAAAACTATAAAATTTAGAGATTTTGGCTTTGTGGATACATCAAAATGTTAGAAAGGTAATGTACCCAAAGAGCGTATGGAAGCTCCACATACCACTCTCACCCTTGTTTTGTGTCTGGGGTCAGAACCGAATCCAGCTATTGTCAAAGAATTGGTATTAGAAGAGACACCATGTGTTTGGTATCAGAAATAACTTGAGATCTTGGTGATATCGTTCTTAGCTCTTGTATTTTTCATAAAACCTAGCTGGAGCTCGGGTTTCAAGATGGAGTATTTCTCTGGCTGGGCTGGTCTAAATGCTCCAGTGTGGGCACTAATAAAATTCTATGTATGACAAATTATTAAGGTTATAAATAATGCTGTCTTCAATTTGCCATCGTAGGTTGATAAAGTATAGCATCTCACTATGTTCTGAACTCAGTCAGATCTGATTCAAGTCTAGGTTATGATGTTGTGAATGGTGTAAGGTTTTGTTTAAATTCATTTTTTTAATCTATGAACATCTAATTGTTCCAATACTAATAGTTGAAAATTCTATCTTTTCTCCAGTGAATTACCCTTGCTCCCTTGAGTTTTCAATATTTGTGCGAGTCTATTTTGGGGCTTTATATTCTATTCCATTGATGTACATATTTGTTCTGCTAATACCACACTTTCTTGGTTACTGTAACTTTATAGCAAGTCTTGGAATTGGGCAAATTTAGTTTTCCAACATTGTTCTTATTCAGTATTATCTTGGTTATTCTAGCATTTGCCTTCATATATTTTGAAATCAGCTTATCAATATGAATTACATATCTGTAGCTATATGTATAATATAAGCAGTATATATGTGAGTATGTATAAACATATACATGCTTTATAATCAGTTTATCCCAGAAAAGTCATTTGCTAAGATTTTGGCTGGAATTTCATGGAATTGCATAGATCAAGTGGGAAACCCTGGACATCTTAACATTATTGTCTTCTAATCAATGAGAATTTGTTAGATATCCTTAATTTCTTTATTGAACTTTTGTTTTTCCACATACACATCCCATTTATATTGTGTTGGTTTCGTACAAAAGCTTTTTGTATGTTTTTGAGTGCTATTTTTAAAAATCAATTTGTTCTTTTCTTGCATTTGAGGAAGCAATAGATTTTTATGTAACCTTGTTCCTGCAGCCTTGTCATAATTGTTTATGAGTTCTAGGAGTTTGTTAATTCTTTGGGATTTTCTACATAGATAATCCAGTCATTTATAAAACTTTATGTCTCTTTCCCATTCTGTGTACTTTTAATTCTATTTTCTTACTGATTTACTGAGAATGTTTTGTATTCTGTGTAATAGAAGTGGTGCAATAGGAAATTATTGCCTTGCTGTCTCAGAGAGATGGTATCTAATTTCTCACAATTAAGTATGACGTCAACTTTAGATTTTTTTGCAGATGTTCCCTACCAAACTGTGCAATAGTTCCTCTATTCTTATTTTTTTCTGAGAGTTTTTTATATCTAAGTCTTCACACTTTGCCACGTGTCATTTATCCTTTAACCCATCTCAGCGCTCAATACACGAGTCAATATATTTTGTGTTGTTAAATGAAATAGGAAACAGAATTTTATAATTCTCTGCCCTGTTGATTATCTGTAAAAGCTTGTAAATAAACATTTCTTACTTGATGTAAAAACACAAGGAATTACATTGATTACTTCTAAAACTTGAACCATTCAAAGTGCAATTAACAAGTAAAACGTGATATCAAGATACTTCTGAGAACATGATTTGATTTAAAATTTAATCATCGCTCACTCATGACTGCGATTGGAGTTTAACTTATTAGATACCATCTGCTGCCTAAACTTCTAGGGAATATTTAAGGAGTATCTTTCTAGAGGAGATGCTAATCTTGTGCCAACTTGTTTATCACTTATCTGGTTGCTGGCATTTAAACCTTGTAACAACAAAAATTATAGTTGAGTGCATAAAGCAATAAATGAAAACTAAATATGATAAGAGCACAATGAAAATGTAAATGGCTTTTCCCCCAAGTTCATTACTTCTAGTGTCATAATGAGCTGTGTAAATGTGAGGCTAGGTTACAAGGTAACAGTGGAGTGATTCAGAAGAAAAGCTTTGTTCAAACAAGTGCTAGTTTGAATATTGACTATACCTTTAAAAACTGCTGTAATCTTGCACAATTGAGAAGCCATTGTAAACTTGGTTTTCCCATCAAAACCAGGAACAACAATCTTGTAAACTGTGGTATCAAGTGCGTGCATGTTTACAGACTTGATTATTTTATTCTTCGCCCACACAATCTGGGTAAGATGGTCTTTTAGTATTGAATGGATTTAGACTATCTCATCTCCCAATATATCCCTGTGGCACAAAGATTATTTTGAGCCACAGGCAATTCAAAATCACCAGACACAAAAGGAGTTTTTTACCCTCTTCCTTTTTCCCTAAAAGCTGGGCAGAACTTCCCTTTGGGGGGTGGCAAAATTCTCTCTTGAAAGTTACCACTGTCGCTCTTTCACCAGGGAGAAGTGAGCACCTCTTATAACCAGAGATGGAAAGTTGGTAACAAGGTAAGTCTGCATAAGAAAATCTAAATAAAATAATCCTTATCTTCCATCAGTTTCCCCCATACATTTCCTAGTCTCTCCCTCACAATTTACTGTTCCCTGAAGCCCAAACTCCCTTTCCTTTGTGGAAATGATACAGAAAGCCCAAGTTTAAGCACTTCTTTGAGTTTTACTTCCTTTCTGTAAACACCTATCTGTCCATGTGAATACTAAAAAAACACTGTACATCTTTTCTGCTTTCAATCCATATTTGTTACAACAGTTAATTCTCAGGCTCATGGTCATGAACCTAAGCGTTTAAAGGAAAATGTCTCTTCGCCTTCAGTACCCTTAGACATCTATATTAGACATTTTTACTTGGATTGAGAAGTTGAATGTGTATGTGTTTTAAGAATGGGCTGTTTTGTAAAAGCCATCTAGAAAACAAAAGTTAAAAGAAAAAAATAAGTTTGAAAAACTAATTCTTCAAGAGTTATCTAGTTCAAGAATGTTTCTAATGGGAGTATTCATCTTTGAATGTTGTATACATCCTAATAATTTTGAAACAGAGCAGACATGCTGTGCCTCATAAATACATTAATATTTGCAATGTCACCTGTCCTCATTTAACTAGTATTCTGCTTTAAAGCTCTTGTGTTACTTTTCTAAGGCTTCTCTATAAATTGCCACAAACTTAGTGGCTTAAACCTTAGAAATTTATTCTCTCACAGTCCTGGGAGCTAGAAGTCCAAATCAACTTGCTGACAAGCATGCACTCTCACTGGAGGGAGTAGGGAGAATTCCTGACCTTGCTTATTCCAATTTCAAGTGACTCTAATCCAATAGGTGGATTTAGTGGGTGATCCAGGATGATCTCATCTGGAGATTCTTAATTTGACTGCATCAATAAAACTCCCTTTTTCTAAAATGAGGTCACATTCACATGTTTTAGGGTTTAGAACATGAACATATATTTTAGAAGACTACATTTAACCCACTATACAAGCAAAGAGTCATGTAATTTGCTCTCAGAAGTTTCTCGAACATTGTGTTGTAGATATCAAAATGTTTCAAAATATTTTTTCTTTTTCTCTTATTTTCTTTTGTGATCATTTCTGACAAGAGGCAACAAAATATATATGTGTATATATATATTTATATATGTGTGTAATAATATATATATCACCTAGATATATGTATATGTTATAATGAAATGGCTACTATGCCCTGCTGCTCTCTATTGAATACATGCATTACATCGTGAAATAAGCTAAAACACACCTATAATTATACTAGATCTTCATCAGAAACTCAGAAATGCTAAGATATTTTGAAAGATGTGGGGAGTAATCAGATTAGTAAGATACAGAATTAAAATCTGGAGCCATGTCTCTTTGTTTAAAGTGTTCTTTGCCACTATGCTGTATTTTTTTAATATATATTGAATATATATTTTTTATGGATTTGGCAAATGGAGATTATCTTAGTAACAGTTATTCTAAAAATTGCTTCAAGCCCCAGTATTACAGGGAAGATGTTATTTAAAACCTCTTCTATACAAGAACATATATGTATTTTTGAATAATATGTATTTTATGAATAACATATATGTATTTTTTTGAATTTTTTTTAGAATATTAAAAAAAACATTAAGGGCGAGAGAGGCCTGTCAGGATGCTTATTGCTAGCATGTTGTATTTTTGAATAATATTCATTTTATGAATAACATATATGTATTTTTTGAATGTTTTTAGAATATTAAGGGTGAGAGAGGCCTGTCAGGATTCCTTTGCACTTACTCCCGTTAGATAACAAGGGCTAGCTTGTTGTTCTATAGTATTGGTCCAGAATTTTCTATTTCATTGCTGAATATCCTCTACTGTTCTTTGGTTTCTTTGTAGCTCTGCATCTTTCTATGACATGAATTTCCTTTTTTGCTTAGTAAAAATTCATCTATACTGTTTACCTTTTGGACCTTAAATTCTGCCATGGCGCCGTTCTGTGCTGGGTCCCGTTTCCTGGGCTTTACTTATGACTCACCTAATGCAGGTTTCTCCTATGTTTCTAGTCTGCTCTTGAAGCTTTTAAATTGAGTCCCCAAAGTTCTTAAATTTGGAAAAGCTTCATATCTTACTTCTAAGGCAGGCATCTCTGAACAAGTTTGAAAACTAAACCACTATCTGAAAAACAAGTTTTAGCTGATGCGTCCACATGTGATTGGGTGTGCACATATATATACACACACAATACAGTGCTATGTTATGAAAATTATAAGATAAGCACAACATAGAAATTATAAAACTTGAAATCAACTAAAAATAAATATGTAGATACTTTTCATTATTTTCTCATTCACCTTCACAGAGGAACTTATGCAACCTCAATAACTTTTAATTTGAGGTCCAAACCCAAAGGAACACAACTCTTTACTAAACGGCCATATATGACTTTGTTCTCTTTGATCACCTCTTTTATTCCAAATAGTAGCTGCAGTGCTTAACATGATCTCTGCTGGCCTCAATCTGATAATACAATCTCCAACTTGTGAATATCAGAACCTCTTCAGTTTTTATGTATGTTCTTCTATAGAAGAGGTTTGAAATCACATCTTCCCTGTAATCCTGGGACTTGATGCAATTTTTAGAATAACTGTTATTAACTTACTAACATGGTCTCCATTTGTCAAACCCATAAAAAACAAAGCCTGCCTTTAAGTTATTTTTTTTTCTTCAAAGAACTTTTTTCAATAATTACGGAACAAGAGTTGAAGCTAGTAGTTAAAGTGAAGCTACAGAGGCTCATTATCATTCAGCTTCTGGCAGAGAAAGATTTTTAATCATATTATGTAATATTTCTAGGATTTTTGGCATGTGACCAAACGGGGATGTTGCCTCATCCTGGATAGCTCATGTATATATAAACTGTTTTTAACGAATCTTTATGAGAAGTTTAATCTGAATTTTTACTTTAGATGAAAGTATTTCCAACTTGTTCTTGAACGTTGATTTGGTAAAAAATATGACCCTCTGCAAATTGTTTAGAACAAAATCTTAACACTGAATCAAGTAAACACAGACAAACGTGAAGAAAAGTCTCTTCTCAGTAGCTATTGATCTAACCAAATCCTGTCATCCAAGCTAACTACAGGGATCTTTAGATCTTTCTCTACTAACGTTTATATTGATTGAGGAAGAACTGGAAGTGATTATTTCAATGATTTTGTGGAACCTATGAAAATAAGGTGCCATATTGAGAGTCATGTACATAGCATCGATTTATTTATCTTTCAATATAACACTGAAAAAGTGTAAAAAAATCTTTAAAATAAATTAATCATTAATTAGTGTACAACAAATTTTTGTGCATTTTAAAATTTATTACTATAAATATGTATGTGCTTTCATATAGTTGGTTTACAGTTGCCATGGATTTTACTGTGGAAATCATTTCTTCTCCCAACTCTCCCATCCCCTAGTCTCCCTAAAACTTTCTAACAGTGTGACGCAGACATTTTGGGGACTTTTATTTAGAATACATAACACATTTATTGGCCCTAAGCAAAATGTTCTAAAATAGAAGTTTACCTGGTTTGAAATCATGATGTCTGAGTTTTTGTCCTAATTCCCTAATTCTGACATTAAACAGCTACCAAAGGAAGGATCTGTTGTTTTTTTCTTACTATCTCTATTTCGTTTTTCGTACAATAATGGTTTTGACTGCTTAGTAACCATTAGACACCTTTTACCTTTGTTCATCAATGTTGAGATAAGGCAGTCAGAGGTTGTATCCATTCCTTCAGGGAGATATATACATCTGTTATTACAGATGATTTAAAAAGTGGGTAACTGCATGTATCTGGCCAGAAGAGTGTTTTATAAAATAGATACAAACCCATCAAACTGCCGCATTATATTTTATGCTACATGAATTGATCTGCCTATACAATTATTCATAGAAATATGATTTATTTATACAGAATCAGCTACAGACTTGACCATATTTTTCCCTCACATCTTGAATTTCAGATTACTGTATCAGACACTTTCTGGTTTGTATATTTTGTCATCACTGAATAAACATCATTTATGCTTATGTCTTGAATAATTTACATCAAAATTTTTATATGCCGAGTTTCTTGACACTATTTCTAACGTTTCATAACTCATTGGTAGATATAGTCAGTGACAGAGCTCAGTATCACATTAAACACAATATTATACCTCTTGTAACTGCTTTGTTTTTCTTTCACTTTTAACAGATTTAAATATTTTTCTTTTTCTTTTCTTTTTTTCTTTTTTGCAGTTTCTGGTAAGGGCTGGGTTTGAATCCGCCACCTCTGGCATATGGGGCCAGTGTCCTACTCTTTTGAGCCACAGGCGCTGCCTTTAGATTTAAATATTTTTAATGAAGAGTTATGTGTTTTCTAGACAAAAGATTATAAAAACTACAGTATATACATTGACATTACCCATTGCAAAGGTAACTTTGTCAACTACTTATCTCTAACTTCCTAAGTGTGGTATATTCAAAAAATTCAATTTACTTATCTGTCTGCCTAACACCAATGAAAAGAAGTTGAGGAAGTTCCTTTCCTATAGGTAGCTTTAGTTAATTAGAATAACTTAAAAGAGGTTTTACGGAGTTAATTTAGTCTTTATACATAGTATTATTAACTTTTAATAGAAAACAAACCTTTAATAATGCATCATTTAAAAATCATGGTTTCAATTTAATGTCAGGCTTTACATTTCACCCTTCCCATTTCTTCAACCAGAGAAGGTGTAGCCCCACTTTTCCAACCAAATACATTAGCTAAATTTATGACTTTTCTGTACAATGAGCAATGTGTCTCAAGATAAAATAAAGCAATATTTTGTAGAGTCCATTTAAGGCAAATATAGTTTGCATTTTATCACAATTAAATATTTGATTAAGAAGCAAACTAAAGTAGGCCTCGGGGCCTCAGCTGCTACCGCTACCACCCCAGCACCCCTCCACCATCTCGGCTCCTCCCCATCCCACCCGGCACTGCATCTCTCTGTCCCACTCAGGCCGTGGCTGGGGTCCCTCCATGCGGATGGGGAAGGGGAAAGCGCTGCAATGCTCACTGACACTGCAGATCCCCTCTGTAACTCGCCCAGGAGGGGTGCTGAAAGACAAGGACATCAGGTATAGCATCTGTATGTTTGGCTAGTACAAAAAGTCTCAGCGACTTTTGCTCTGGTCTTCAATGCCAGAATGCTGTCTGAAAAGGAGTTCCCTGATGCAGCAGACTCTGGTTGCACAGTTTGAATATAATGCAGCAGTGTTTGAGTTGATACAACTAGTTCTACCAGTGGGTGAAACACTGTCTACCTATGATGAAAATACATGAGATTTCATGTTTTCAGGTCCAAATCAAGTATCTGGACCCTGTGATTCAAACCACCAGGTTACCCCGAGGAAGATTTCTGGCCTTTGAGGAATGGCTCTAAAGCTAGAATTTTCTACAACTTCAGTTATTACTGAATTTCTCATAAGTTCAAGAAAATGCCACACTCCAGATAAATTTACTTACCATTCGGATCCTGTTGAAAAATCACATGTCAGACTGCAAAGCAGATCATCCAGATTACAAAAGAAAAGGTGTTAGTCACATAAGAGAAGCAAATATTGTGTAAATGCAAAAACTATGAGCGGCCTACAGTTTCTTTCTTTTTTCCTTTTTTTTGTTAGAAACAGAGTCTCACTTTTTTGCCCTCAGTAGAGTGCTGTAGCATCACAGCTCACATCAATCTCCAGCTCTTGGGCTTAGGTGATTCTCTTGCTTCAGCCTCCCGAGTAGCTGGGAACACAGGTGCCCGCCACAACACCTGGCTACTTTTTGTTGCAGTGTTGCCACAGCCAGGTTTGAACACACCACCCTCGGTATATGGTGCCAGTGCCCTACTCACTGAACCACAGGTGCTACCCAGAACAGACTACAATTTCTTCAAAATCACACTCTCCATCTCCCTACACAAAAAGAGGGATGTGTGAACGCTCTTAAGACACCAGGTGGAGACTGGCCCATTTAAACCTGGGATCCTGTGAATTCCAAGAGGAAACAGATACACCTCCATTTGTGTAGAGACATGTGAACATTTCCATTTGAAATCAATCACATCTTTTCTTCCATTAAAATATTATTCTTAAATGACTTTTAATTTCTAGATTTATTAATAATTTTATTTCCTAAACTGTTAGTCTAGCAATCTGAGATGAAAAATTAACTTTAGAATAAAAGGACATGTTTTTGTCTGTTTTTTCACTTGGCAGAGATCAAACTCCATTATGAAAGCCATGTCAAATCCGGTAAGTACTGTTTCCTTTCTTCTTGAACAATAGACAGTGTAATTACACTACAAATTGAACTTGGATGTAATGAGCATTAGTACTATAATGGCAGAGTAGAGTTTTAAAACAAAACCAAATATGTTTTCAAAAAAGGAAGACTGACCCACCCCAGGCTGCCCTAAAAATTATACTGGAAAGTAAGTCTCCTTTGAAATGAGGTCCTTTGCCTAAGCTAAGAGCAGAAACAAAAGCCACCACAATAGACATCTCAACTGGTTCAGCCTACACAATTCTGAGTGAAAAATTAAACTTCACCAAACTTTCTACTTGGTGGGTACCAAAACCTTTGTTCTCAGATCAGCTGCAGACAAAAGCAGACCTTTCAATAGAAATTGAAACAAGTAAGATCAAGATCCTGAAGAATTTGTTCAAAGAATTGTAACAAGAGATGAAATATGGCTTTTCCAGTGTGATCCTAAAGTCAAAGCACAATCAAGGCAATGACTACCAGTAAGTGGAAAAGGTCCAGTCAAAGCAAAAAGGCAAAAAAGCAAAGATCTTGATGACAGTTTCTTTAGATACTCAAAGCATTTTGATTGTCGACCTTGGGAAGAGCCAAAGAATGATAATATCTGTTTATTATGAGAGTGTCCTAAGAAAGTTTGCCAAAGCTTTAGCAGAAGATGACCCTGGAAAGCTTTACCAACTAGAATACTTTGCCAGGACAATGCTCCTGCTTATTCCTCTCATCAAACAAGGGCAACTTTGCCAGGTATTTGATGGGAAGCCATTAGACATCTAGGTTTCAGTCCTGACTTGGCTCATTCTGACTTCTTCCTATTTCCTGATATTAAAGAATCTCTGAAGGGCAGCCAGTTTTCCTCAGCTAATAATGTATTATCACATTGACGTGGTTAAATTTCCACGATCCCCAGTTCTTTAAGCATGGATGGACTAAATGACTGGTGTTCTTGCTTACAAAAAAAGTGTCTTGAATTTGATAAATCTTATGTTGAAAAGTAAAGTTTATATTTTTGTGTTTTAATTCCATCTTTATGAACTTTTTGAAGTCCCTTATATAAATATAAACATATATACTATTAATATATATAGTTTAATGATAGTTTTAAGTGATAATTAAAAATGAAGATACAAAATTCATTCTTATTAAGAAAAAGTGTTGATACACTTTTTAAAAAAAAAATTAGTCCTATAATTAAATGGGTGATGAAAGATATTTAATGCTAAACAATTCTCTTGGAATTGCTAAAAATGTGAATAGTATCAAGAGTTTGAAAATACAATATTTTAGATTTTTACTATTTGTCAGGCACTATTCTATGCAAACTGATACATTAGTGGCTTACTGAATGTTCATAGGAATCTTATAGGAAACAGCCAGTTCTTATGACACAGTTAAGGAATTTGAGGTTTTGAGGTTTCACATGACATGTCCTAGGCCTTATCACTGGTAAAACTCACCACAAATCCTTCAAGACTTATGCATTTGAAGACATAGGCTACACTGCCTCGTAAAGCAAAGACTGAAAATCCTTTAAGCCTCTTTCTAGCTTTAAAATTTGAAATAAAAGGTGGATTTCAAATGCATGTAATAATTTAATATTTCAAAGACTTCAAACTTTTGTATATTAGTGATTTTAATTCTACAGTGGGAATCACTGAACTGTGGCACACAGGGAAAATACAACCTGACACTTGACTTTGTATGATTCCAACCCTAAGAATGCTTTTTACATTTTTCAATGACTGTAAAATATTAGAAGAAGAATGACATTTCTTGACATGTAGAAATTATCTGAAATGAGCATTTCTGTGTCCATAAATTATGTTTTACGAAAACAGAGCAGTGCTTCTTCATTTCCATTATGTCCCTGGCTCCTTTCACACCACCATAGCAAGTTGAGTAGTTGCAATGAAGATATTTATTCTGGAAACTTTATATTAAAAAGTAAATGAAAGAAATTACTTTTTTCCTCATGAAAAAAAATAGTTTACTAATCTGTAACACCAGGAAAGAGTTATTTATATTGGGTGGGTCCATTATGTAAAATTAACAATTTTTTATTTTGTACACATGTGACACTATTTTTAAGGAACCCTGAAAAATGTAAAATATCTGGGCAATGAGTTACACCACAAAACTAGCAATCATGAAAAAAATGAGAACAATTAAGAATTAAAATATAAGTATTGATTTTATATGCAAGAGCATTTCAAAGAAAGGCTCATATCAAGGTTAAAATATATAAGGAAAATTTTATGCAGAGGGAATGATTGTTTGTTTAAAGTTGGATGTCTTTTGGATAGAGGTAGGAAGGGATAAATTTCAGGTAATAGTAAGAAACTCATTAAAAGCCAAAGAGATAATGACTAGTATATAAGAAGATGTAGAGGGAGAGCTGGGCATTATTGAAGAGAAGACCACGGATGGTATGATCAGATTAACATGTCTTGCCCCTGTGGTTCTGTCCACCCAAAATATATATTTTTAAAACTTCTAGACTACTTTGTCATGTGCCATAAGATCTCAACATCTAGTTTTAATTTTGTTTCAAGAAATACCTTAGACATATACACTCATATATAGACTTTGTTTTATTTAATCTCATAACCAAATATGTAAATGCTATACAGATAGTTTTGTATCTGTATATATATGGAGAGAGAGAGAGCACTGTCCAGAAAGTATCCAGGCATATAATATAAAAATAGACCCATGTGACTGGACAGTGTCCAGACAGCCCTGTATGTGTATGAATGCATAGGTGTATCTGTTTACATGATGTGCATATTCATGTATGTGTATATAGATATATGGGTTGTGATCTTCCCTGAGCCTTCAACATTGTTTCTGAAAAGTTCTTTATACTGTTAATCTCACAACTCTTTCAATTTGTAATACTAAAGTTTATAATTTTAATTTATCTTCACATTTACTGTATCATTGTGCTTTGCTTTTTACAGGAAAATCTAATCTTTCAGGTGAAATTCATTCAAATTCCTCTGCCTCCACTCACACATTTACCTGTACCAAAATCTTAGGGTGCCTTCTTCATGTAAATGTCAAACAAAAAACAAAGAAAAAACCTATTTTCCAAATCCAGCTCATTTACCTCCTACCTCTATGATCTCCCCGAAAATTTAGCTCAATTGAATGTACTTCAATATACTTATTGGCTTCTTTCTTTCAGCATGCAATTGCATACATCAAAACATTCCACAGTCACTGGCCTTTCAAAAGGATCAGACATAGGTCTTTCCTTATTCTGCACACTCTATCTGGGCAATTTTATTACTATTTGTGTCTTAGGCTCTAATGCATTAGAGGTTTTCCCCAAATATCTCTCATTCACAAATGTCCTGACTTGGGTTTCAGACACTTTAAAGTCTTTAGTGTAAAACATACTCTAATTTTCTACTTCTTTCAATTTGTATGTATCTTCTGCTTTGGTTTGACTATGTCCTCCAAAATTCTTCTGTTGGAAACTTAATCACCAATGCAATGTGCTGGCATTTGGGACCAAATGGGAGATGATTAGGTCCTGAGACCCCTGTTCACATGAATAGATTAAAGGTGCTATTAAAAGGACTTGAAAGAGAGGATTCTTGGAAGATGGCTTACTGGTAGCAACACTTGGCAGAGGCTCCTGAGCAGAAGAAGAAAAACTGGATGGAATTGGACTTTATGATGCCAAAGGTGGGGAGATGAGCCAAGAAAGAAGTTCAGCAAGCTGTAACTCCAAGAAAGAACATTCCAGAAAACAAATTACAGGTACAAAGCTTATTGACTAGAGGACAGGAGACCTCTCCCACAAGCAGGAGGCCTACCACAGGCTATCTGCAAATGAGCAGAGAACAAAAGACCTCTCATTTTACCTCACTGGAGAGAGCTACTAAACTCCAGGTCTCTTTCTCCAGGGATATCCCACTTATGAACCTATACACCACTCCACCAGGCATAAAATGGAACAGATATTTTCCCCCACAAGTCCAAACTCCCAATCTACCCTTTCCCCCTCACATGGCAGTCTGAAGTCTGCTCCCTGAAAAGCACAGTGTTCGGTCTTGAACTGAGTTATCTGGGCATAGTGTGGACCACTAACCATCAGGAAGGAATCTGTGACTAATGAGGAAGAAAGAAGGTATGGGAAGAAAGGGATACTCAGCAGGAGAAGGAGCAGTCCCCAGTTATGACTATGCCCAGACAGTGGTGGTGTTGACCCTCAGTTTAGGCTGTGTCTGGTGGGATGGGATGCAGAACCCCTGGCTCTGATGGCACAAGAGTGGTTGCTTTCATAGCGTGAGAGTGGTTGTTCTGTGTTGACTGAGTTTGACAGACAGGGCTGGTCCCCAGCCCCTGCTAGGTATAGACTGAGACCTGAGAGCAAGAGTGTGGTCCCTTGATTCCAACAGAACCCTTGAGCAGTGGCTTGCTGGGTGTGAACCAAGACTGAGGGTGTGGTGTAGTCCTCTGTCTCCAGCAGGGCTGGTGAGCAGAGGCTTACCAGGTGAGGACTGAGATCTGTGGGTAGGGTGCAGTGCCCTGACTCTAACAGAGCCTGTGAACAGAGACTTGCCAGGCAGTGGACTGAGACTGGAAGTCAGGGGTGTGGTCCCCTGACTCCAACTGGTCTGGCAAGCAGAGACTAGCTGGGTGTGGACTGAGACCAGTGGGCAGGGGCATGGCCTGCAGCTCCAACTGGGCCTCTGAGCAGAGAAGCAGACAACCGTGTGGACTGAGACTGGTGGGTGGGAGTGTGGATCCCTGGTTCCAATTGTGCTGTTAGAGTCCCTTGAATATCTCTCTGTTGAGCGGGGTTTTCACTGCCTGAGACAATTTAATTGGAACCTGTGTGTGGGGCTATCTAATCCAGGGCATTCTGAGGTTGACTTTCGAAGTTCTGTAGCAGAAAAGAACTGAAAGATGGGGGCTGGGCACCGCAGTAGTTTGTTTCTCTTCACAGTCAAGATTTAAACCTAA
This sequence comes from Otolemur garnettii, assembly GCF_000181295.1. Classification (NCBI taxonomy): domain Eukaryota; kingdom Metazoa; phylum Chordata; class Mammalia; order Primates; family Galagidae; genus Otolemur; species Otolemur garnettii. Next base: position 16,845,105 of record NW_003852404.1, on the reverse strand, counting down.
TACTGTGCTTTCTTAGGATAGTGTAGACTTTGACTGATATCAAAACAGAGCTAGCTTGTGATATCTCACCAGGTAGGTCCTCAGAGTCTCCAGCCAGAATTCTGAAAGGGGCCTTTACAAGGTTGTAGGAGATAAGCCACAATTACAAAGCCTAGAGCTTTGGTAAGGGGCTATCTGGGAACCCCAATTAAATCTCACCCTACCAGTTCTAATAACCAAATGGTAGAAAATAAACATGGTACTTCATGGCAACATGAATAACCAGAGTAGATCAACCCCCAAGAAATGACAGAGGAGATACAACTGAAGATGCAATGCATAGACAAATGGCAGCATTGTCAGAAATCGAATTCAGAATAAGGATGGCAAATAAGATAAATAGAATGGAAGAAAAGATGGAAATTGAATTCCAAAGAGTAGTTCTAAAGTTGTCTCAAGAAATTTATGAATTTAAAGCCCAAGTCACCAAAGGTATGGGCATAATGAGAAAAGGGATAGCAAAGCTCAAGGAAAGGAAAAAATTAGTTGAGGAGCTCTAAAATACAATGGAATCCCTTATTAATAGAGTTGACCAGGCAGAAGAAAGGATCTCTGAAACTAAAGATAATGCTTTTGAATGTTCCCAAACACTCAAACAGATGGACAAATGGAGAGCAAAAACTGATCATTCCCTGAGAGAGTTGTGGAATCACTCCAAAAGATCAAACATTCATCTTATAGGAATTCCCAAAGGAGAAGAGGATCATACTAAAGGTACAGATGCTCTACTCCAAGAGATGTTGGAGGAGAATTTCCCAAGCATTGCAAGAGATACAGAACTTCAGATAGCAGACATTTTCAGAACCCCATCGAGACTCAATCCAAATAAAGCATCTCCTAGACACATTGTGATTAACTTTGCCAAAGTTAAGACAAAGGAGAAAATTCTGCAAGCAGCTAGATGTAAGAAAAACAACATGTACAAAGGGAGAAGTATCAGAATGACTGCTCAAATGTTTCAATCCAGAAGAAGATGGTCATCAACCTTCAAACTCCTCAGACAAAATAACTTCCATCCCAGGATCCTATATCCATCTAAGGTGAATTTCATTTGTGATGGAGAAATCAAATACTTTAATGACATAGACATGTTGAAGAAATTTGCCATAACTAAACCAACTCTCAAGGATATTCTCAGACCTATCCTCCACAATGAGCAACACAATGCTGTACCTCCAAAGTAAACTCACCCAGAAATATTTGAACAAAACTCAAATTGTGCAGTGGTGAAAGGATTGAAAATGTCCACCAGACATCCGAAAATCATGACACCTGAAATACAACCAGGCTTGTCAATTCTCTCAATTAATGTGGATGGTTTAAATTATCCTCTAAAGATGCACAGGCTGGCTGACTTGATACATAAAATCAGACCAGACATCTGCTTTATACAAGAATCTCACCTTACCTTGGGTGAAAAGATGGGCTTGTATATTACAGGCAAATGGAAACCAGAAGAAAAGCAGGGGTTGCAATTTTAGTAGCAGATACAATTGGCTTTAAACCAACAATGACAAAGAAAGATAAAACACCCAACATGAAGAGATTTCGATGATGAACATTTATGCACCCTACCAGAATGCTCCTCAGTTCATAAAGCAGACGTTAATGGATATAAAAACTTGATATCTTCCTGTACTATAATAGTTGGAGATTTTAACACCCCTTTGACAGTTTGGATAGATCCTCCAAAAAGAAACTAAACAAGTAAATATTAGACTTAAACCTGAATCTGGAACAAATGGGCTTTATAGACCTCTACAGAACATTTCACCCTAATAAAACTGAATTACACATTCTTCCATCAGCCCAAGGGTCATCCTCCAAAATAGATCATATGCTAGGACACAAGTCTAACCTCAGCAAATTTAAAAATATAGAAATTATTCCTTTTATCTTCTCGGACCACCATAGAATAAAAGTTGAGCTCAATAACAATAGGAATCTTCATACTCAAAGGAAGTCCTAGAAACTAAATAATCTTAGGCTGAATGATAGCTAAGTCAAAGATGAGATTAAGAAGGAAATCACCAAATTTTTGGAACAAAATGATGATTAAAACACTAATTATCAAAACCTGGGGGATACTGCAAAGGCAGTCCTAAGAGGGAAATTTATAGCATTGGAAGCCTTCATCAAGAAAACAAAAAGAACAGAAGCCAACAACTTAATCAATCATCTCAAGCAACTAGAAAATGAAGAATATTACAACCCCGAACCCAGCAGAAGAAAAGAAATAACCAAAAATTAGGGCAGAATTAAATGAAATTGAAAACAAAAGAATTGTTCAGGAGATCAATGAAACTAAAAGTTGGTTTTTGGTAAGATTAAAAAAATTGATAAACCTTTGGTCAACCTAACCAGAAAAAGAAAAGTAAAATCTCTAATATCATCTATCAGAAACAATAAGGGAGAAATAAGAACAGACATTTCGGAAATTAAAAAAAAATCCTCTATGATTACTACAAAAATCTCCATTCTCAGAAATATGAAAATCTGAAGGAAATGGACCAATACCTGGAAGCATGCCACCTTCCTATACTCAACCAGAAAGAATTAGAAATCTTGAATAGACCTATATGAACCACTGAAATAGCATCAACAATACAAAATCTACCAAAAAAGAAAAGTCTAGGACCAAATGGCTTCACATCCAAATTCTATCAAACCCTTCAAGAGGATCTAGTACCTATCTTATGCAACATTTTCCAAAGCATAGAAAAAGAAGGAATACTTCCCAACACATTCTATGAAGGAAATATCACCCTGATACCCAAACCAGGAAAGGATCCAACAAAGAAAGAAAATTGTAGACTAATATCATTAATGAATATCCATTTATTTATTTATTTTTTACAGTTTTTGGCTGGGGTTGGGTTTGAACTCACCACCTCTGGTATATGGGTCCAGTGCCCTACTCCTTGAGCCACAGGCACCGCCCCCATTAATGAATATCAATGCAAAAATATTCAATAAGATCTTAGCAAACAGAATTCAACAACACATCAAAAATATTATATACCATGATCAAGTTGGTTTTATTCCAGGCTTACAGGATTGGTTCAATATATGCAAATCTATAAATATAATACATCCCATCAATAAAATAAAAAACAAAGACCATATGATACTCTCAATTGATGCAGAAAAAAATCTTTGATAATATCCAGCATCCTTTCATCATCAAAACACTTAAGAAAATAGACATAGAAGGGACATTTCTTAAACTGATAGAGGCCATCTACAGTAAACCCACAGCCAATATCATATTGAAGGGTGTAAAGTTGAAAACATTTCCACTCAGATCAGGAACAAGGCAAGGATGTCCACTGTCTATACTGCTATTCAACATTGTAATGGAAATCTTAGCCATCACAATCAGGCAAGAGAAGGCAAACAAGTGTATCCAAATAAGGTTGGAGGAGATCAAACTCTCACTCTTCACTGATAATATGATACTGTACCTGAAAAATCCCAGGGACTCAACTTCAAAACTCTTGGAAGTGATCAAGGAATACAAAAGCACCTCAAGATACAAAATCAATACTTACAATTCAGTAGCTTTTATATATGCCAGCAATAGTCAAGCTCAAAATATACTCAAGGACTCTATGCCTTTTACAATAGTGCCAAAGAAGATGAAATATCTGGGAATTTACCTAACAATGGATGTGAAAGATCTCTGTAAAGAGAACTATGAAACTCTGAGAAAAGAAATAGCTGAAGATGTTAACAAATGGAAAAACATACCATGCTCATGACTGGGAAGAATCAACATTGTTGAAAGGTCTGTACTACCCGAAGCAATCTACAGATTTAATGCAATCTCTATTAAAGCACCATTGTCGTACTTTAAAGAACTTGAAAAAAATAGTACTTCATTATATATGGAATCAGAAAAAACCTTGAGTAGCAAATACATTACTCAGAAGTAAGAACAAATCAGGACGTATCACATTACCAGACTTCAGGCTATACTACAAATCAATAGTGATCAAAACAGCAGGGTATTGGCACAAAAACCAAGCAGCAGATTTACGGAGCAGAATAGAGAACCAAGAGATGAAACCAGCTACTTATCATCTTTTGATCTTTAACAAGCCTATCAAAAATATTCAGTGGGGGAAAGACTCCTGATTTAACAAATAGTGCTGGGTTAACTGGCTTGCAACGTGTAGAAGACTGAAACGGGACCCCAACCTTTCACATTAGCTAAGATAGACTCTCACTGGATTAAAGATTTAAACTTAAGACATGAAATTATAAAAATACTAGAAGAGAGTTCAGGGAAAACACTTGAAGAAATTGGCCTGGGAGAATATTTTATGAGAAGGATCCTCCAGGCAATTGAAGCAACACCAAATTACATTACTGGGATCTGATCAAACTAAAAAGCTTTTACACAGTTAAGAGCACAGTAAGTAAAGCAAACAGACTACCTTCAGAATGGGAGAATATTTTTGCAGGTTATGCTTCTGACAAAGTTCTGATAACTAGAATCTACAGAGAACTCAAACTAACCAATAAGAAAACAATAAATAACCCCATTTCCATGTGGGCAAGAGACTTGAACAGAAACTTCTCTGAGGAAGACAGGTGCATGACCTGCAAACACATGAAAAAATGCTCATCATCCTTAATCATCAGAGAAATGGAAATCAAAACCACTTTGAGATATCATTTAACTCCAGTAACATTAGCCCACATCACAAAATCCCCAAACTACAGATGTTGGCGTGAATGTGGAGAGAAGGAAACACTTCTACACTGCTGGTGGGAATGCAAGCTAATACGACCTTTTTGGAAAGGAGTTTGGAGAACACTCAAGGAACTAAAAGTAGATCTACCATTTGATCCTGCAAATCCTCCACTAGGTATATACCCAGATGATAAAAAATTATTTTACAACAAAGACATTTGCACCAGAATATTTATTGTAGCCAATTCATAATAGCCAAGACATGGAAACAGCCCAAGTGCCCATCGACCCATGAATGGATTAACAAATTGTGGTATATATATACCATGAAATACTATGCAGCAATTAAAAAAAGATGGAGATTTCACATCTTTTATGTTTACCTGGATGGAGCTGGAACATATTCTTCTTAGTATTAATAATGGGGGGAAAGTATCCCATGTACTCAATACTACTATGAAATCAAAATATAATCACCTACACACTCATATGAATGGCAAAATAAAACTATCGTCCAAAAAGTAGAAGGGAAGAGGAGATAGAGGGGAGGGGAAGGGGAATATGAGCAGACAGAGGATATTTGGGGGGACCTCACCTATTGTGCATGATGCAATGGTACATTTCAAAACTATTAAGAAATGAGTATAATTGAGATGGATGTGTTACTTAGTTCAATGTAAGCATTTCATATTGCATATCGAAGCAGTACCCTGAACCCCATAAGTGCATCAATGTACAAAGTTATGATTTAATAAAAATTAATAAAAATATTAAAAAAATGAAAGGACTTGAAAAAGTGAGTTCGCTTCTTTCTGCCTCCTGTCACGTGAGGACTCACAAGAAGACCCTTATCAGATGCCACTTCTTCTATCTTATGCATTGCAGTCTTCAAATTATAGAAATAACCTCTGTTCTTTATAAATTACCCAGGCTGTGGTATTCTGTTATAACAACACAAAACCAATTAAGACTACCTTCTTGTATTTTATATTTCAGAATATAACTACCATCTCTCCTATTTCAAAAAACAAGGAACTTTTATTTTTCTCTAAATCCTTGGTTCTAAGATTCTATGTTAATATCCCAAAATATTTTGCTGCTTGATACTCCCATGATAATCTATTATTCACACTCTAATTTCTGTTTTCCTACATGATAGTCTTAATCTTTTCTCAACTGAATTTTTCCCCTTCTTACAGCTTTTTCTGCCATCAGGAACATGCTTATGCAATATCATGGGTTCTCCTATTTTGGTCACACTAAGCTCTCAAATATAAGAATATGCATATGAAATGAATATGGATGTTGAATGTCTCTGCTTATTCAAATAATTTCCTTTGGTATGTAGGATCAAAATTTAAGACCATGTCCATGATTTTCAAGCCCCTTCTGGACGTCTTTTAAGACTTCTCTTCTTTTTTTTCTCCAGTTTATTTGTACGCTTCATTCCTCCTTATCCCTAACAACATCATGCTTTCTCCCAGGTCTGCACAATTATTGTCACCTTCCCCAGGTGACAATACAACCTGACACTTGCTTTTGTACGACTCCTACACTACGAATGCTTTTTCCATTTTTCAATGATTGTGATATATTAAAAGAAGAATGGCATTTCTTGAAATGTAGAAATTATCTGAAATGAACATTTCTGTGTCCATAAATTGTGTTTTATGAAAACAGGGAGGTGCCTCTTCATTTTCATAATGTCCCTGGCTGCTTTCACACCACCACACCAACTTGAGTAGTTGCAAGGAAGATATTGAAAGCATTTACTGTTTTCTCCTGAAAAAAAAAAAATAGGTTACTGATCTGTAACACCTAGAAAGAGTTATGCATAACTCTTACTGGCACATTTACTGGTTTGCCTGAAACTCTTTCATTAATGTTTTCTTTTGACTGTAAACCCAGTATCCTCTGTTGAGGTCACTCTAATTTCTGCTGGTAAACAAGGATGCAATCTCATCAATGTTCGATGTTTGTTAAAATATGGATTGCATATATCTTTCATGTTTTTTCACTTGTGTTTTTTATGCCTATTTCTTGCTAGATTCTAGCTCTTAAAACTAGTGTACAAAGTTTGATTTATCCTGTGTTATGACAGTATAGATTTTAGTGCTATAATTCAGCTTTTAATGTAGTATAAAGATGATGTGTGTGAGCTCCTTGGCTCCCCCAAACCTAATCATTGCCATCATCTTCCTTTTAGTGCTCACTGTGCCTGTCATTATATGAAAGACTTTAATAAGAATTATCTCTTTTAATCCAGGAGACATGTTTTAAAAATAGATAATAAATCCTCCTTTTACTGATGCAGCTTAATCGAGAGATCCATGTAGTTGCCTTAGAGTCTATATTCTTAATATTGAGCCAATTCTCTGTGCCTAAGAATTAATTCACATATTAGTTTTAAGTGCATAAATCCACAGTTTTGCTGCTAACTGAACTTCATAAATACAAAACTGTTTATTTCCCTACTTACATTTCTAACACCAAACACATAATTTTACGATGTAAGAAATGTGGGCTTTTGACAGCCCATGTGAAAGACACATAGGTGTTTTACTGGACAGAATAATTGGTCAATACAAAGTCTGGATGTGAACTTAATCATTCTGTGATAACAGAAGTATGGGTATGGCATTCGTATTAGGAGAGGCAATCGTCTATCTTCAGTTGTGTTGGTGTTAGTTAGACTCCACATAGAGAACACAGCTTTAATACGTTTAAAGACATCTAGACTACTTGGGTTACTTTCAAAGGCAAAGAAAGCTTCTTTGGAAAGAGTTTCAAATATAGCAAATTGGTAATAAGAACAAAAGATGCTGGCATATTTCACTAGAGTGAAGAAAATCTACTTTTCAAATATTTGAAGGACTTTCATGTTAAGGAGGAAGCACATTTTTATTTGATTTTTCTGACACTGGGTTAGAGCCAGACTAGTAGCTAAAGTAAGGGTGTCCTGAGATGAAATCATTGCTCAAAGATGCACTGACTTCAAAGCTGGAAGACATCACATCAGACCTATCTCAGATGGCTGTTTAGTGTGGATGGTATAGAGTTTAGTTATTAGTGGAATGGTCAGACTAGAAATTTATCATCAACCTCAGTCCTGTTTTTGTATGCTGTGAAGATCGTATTGCTATGGACTTATCAAACTCTCAAATTTCTTAAGTATTACGTTTCATTTGCAATTTTGTAGTTCTATCAATGTAGAGACTTTGATAAGTGCAATGAGTTGCCGACATGTAACATCACATCTACATTTTAATGATGTAACTTGATACATTACAAAGCTAAGTAAACTATTATTCAGAGAAATGGAAAATGTATTTAAAAGTATCACCCATAAATCTGTGGCCAGATCACAGTTTACATCAGGTTATAAGCATTTAGAATGATGGAAAGTAAATATCATAAAATGACCTAAAATTATACTGAATCTATCAGAGGCAGGCTTCATAGAGTAATGTGAAATGGACATCCTTTTATAGAGTGATCAATTTGGTGCCAAATTTTAACATAAAAACACTTTTTGGCCACATTTTCATGGTAATAAAAATTTTCTCCAAGAGAGTGAGTGACATTTAAAAATAAGAAAATGACTGAACGATTTTGAAAATCAGGAGATGATTTGAAAAAATAAAAATCTATGAAATGAAATGAAAGTGGATATATAACATGGAAGCTCCCTGAAAATAGTTCATTTATTAAAGCTCTCCCAGATAAAAATTTTAATTAGAACTAATTTCACTAAGATTGACCAATTAAAATTCCTTTGAACCTTGCATAGGGTAACTCTGAGTAGTTAGACTATGTAGGATTCCAGACTTTGAATTCTCTTTGCCTGACTCACACTAATAGAATATTAAATGAAATGGTAATGTACACTTAGATAGCAGAGAGAATTTTCTTATTAAAAATGGGAGTATGCGGGAACTAGAGAACGTTTTTATGATAACCAAATAAATTTTTAAATTTATATCTAGTAAGTTTTGAAGTACAAAAACGTACCTGCTTCATTCAAATAAGCTAAATCGCAACTTCAGAGTAGATATCGCTACATCCTTTGTGTTCTGAGAATTTTCTTCCATTTTTAAAAATGTAACTATGACTTGACAAATGTTCTTCTCTATTATCTTGGTAAGATATTTGGCTGCCCTTGAGAAATTGTCATGCTTTGCTTAGTGACGGAATTCCCATTGGGGGGGGGTCTCTGACTTTTTTAGTCATAAGCACTCACACAATTCCTTCCTGCATTTAAAATTGACTACTAATCACATAATATTTCAGAGGCAACAGTACATTTCTAGACGATAGAACCAAATAGTACTCCATTTTTAAAACATAATAATAAGTAAATTGAAACACTATTAACCAGATGTATGATTATCCTTTATGTATTGAGTATGCGTGAAATATGGAGCTTTTCAGTAGCTCTTAAATAGGAGGATTTAATGTCATATGAACAACCACTTCCTCCTCCACAGGCACAAAAGCCATTGTGATGGCAGAATCCTTCTCAAGGTGCAGTGCTGGTGATCTCTACATAGTTATTGCAGTTAATTCAAAAGATAAAGTCTGTTACCCTCTTAGCTCTAAGAATTGAAGGTTCAATTCAGGCTAAAAAAGAATGGCTAACAAAACTTGGAAATAAATTTCAGAGTTTTCAGGAGACAGAACTATTTCTAAAATTTATATTGCTTTAATATTAATTGTCATATTTTCAATTATAACAGACTTACAATAAGGGAAAAACATCAGGGCATAGAAATCAGAAAGCATCTTGCTTTTTAGTGGAAGTGATTTGATGCTCATCAAAACCCTGCCATGGACACAGAGAACAGCTCAGCTCAACACGGGAGGAACAGTGATCTGTCAGTCTCCACGTGATTTCACTATCACATCATAAGAGACATAAGAAAAGTTCATACTCAGAAGACACATGTTAGGCAGTGTGAAGAGCAATCAGAATAGTGACTATTTGATATAAATAAAATAATTAGAGAAACAACTTTTTATACCTGGAACTTAGGTCCATTTCAGAAAATACGTGTAAAATAAACAATATTGTTTTCTCCCTTTAAAATGTATTTTGTGTCAAATATAACTTATTAAGGTTTGGAGGAAACTTTTCATATATAAGTATTAAAGTACAGCGATGGTTAAAAATTGAAAGAAAAAATATATGTGCTGTATATGCTGGAAACTTCAAAGGGGCAGAAATATGCTAAGTGGTGTCTACTTTTCTTCTCCCTTCCCAAGAGCCCTGAACATCTAAATATATGTATAAGCTTTCACCCCAGTGTTTCTGGTAATGTATAACTGAGAATCTGACATTTTTAGAGACAATATTTGTCAACAGTATTTTATAAAATTCAAACCTTGGAAAGGTTTTCTCTGAATCAGAGAAAACCCATTGGTCTTAAAACAGTATTATTGAACTGTAAATAATTTTAAATTAAACTTATGTACTGACATTTAGTCATAGGAAAGACATTATGCTGGTGCATATATTTTTAAATTGGGAATTAAAAGAGCATATACACTTTTTTGCAATTAGAATGTAGTAAGAATAAGATATATTCTAAAGGATGTAGTTAGTTAACTCTCTTTACAAACTAAAGAAAAAAAAAATCTCATGGATTTTCAAGTTATGTCCAGAGTATGGAAATGGCCAATTTCAAATGTCTCCTTGGCATAATAAATTTCATTCATTAGATGGAAACTTTAAAGCAAAATAATTCTACACGGTCTCATAACTCTCTAAAGGTGCCCCTCACCCACCTCTAAAATATAACTGCCGTTAGAATAAAGTACTCTAATGCACTTTGCTGCTGTCCCCATTCACTAGAGATTTCAGTCAAACAAATAAGGGTCTATTTTAAGTGTTTCTATCCACAGCCCACTGGCAATTTTAAAATTTTGTATAACATCATAAAACAGTCCATGGATAGTCAAAACATCATATGCACAAAGCTTATTTGCCTGCAACAAAATTGTTTTTACTATAGGCAGTAAATAGTTTAACAGCTCGTAATTCACTCAAGATCATGGGGAGGCATCCTGCTTACAAACTGAGACATCTAGGTTGCCGTCACTATCAGATTTTTTATTGGCTTTATTGGAATGCAATTCACATACGATAAATGGCACATATTTAAAATGTCAGTATGGAGATACTTGAGAGATATGATAATGAACAGATCACATTCATCACCTGCAAACTCTTCCCTGCACCACTAAGTATTCCTCCCTTTCTATCTCCAGTCCACTCCACCCTTGGCCCCAGGCAATCAGTGGTCAGTTTTCCATAGGATGGATTAGGCTAAACTTTCTAGAATTTTATATAAATATAATCAAACAGCATGTATTCTCTTTCCATCTGGCTCTGTCACCCCCCATAATTATTTGAGATTCAAACGTGCATGCTATAATAGTTCAGTATTTTTGTTGAGGTATAGTACTTGCTTAAATATATCAGTTTATATATTTGCATGTGTTTATCTGTTCACTTGATGATGAACATTTGTTGTTTCCCTTTTGGGCAATTACAAAGAACGTTGCTATGAATATCCATCTAGAATTCTTTGTACACGTGCTTTTATATACCCTGGGTAATTGCTGAGGAGCAGAATGGCTGGATCGTGTAGTAAAGACATTTGATTTTTAAAGAAACTTCCAACATGGTTTCCAAACTATTTGCGCCATTTTACCTTCCATCAGCAGTTTAAGAAACTTTCTCTGCTTCTTCAGCACTTAGTAGAGCTACATATTTTGGTTTTAATTCTGATCCCATTTGGATCAGAACTCCGGGGACACCACAGCTCTCTTACATCTTCCTGTTCGCTGTGCTTGTCCCAGTCCACACAGGTGCTGGGGAATATTGTTCTGTGATAGGAAGACTAAGGGGCAGTGACCTCCCTGGCAGGACAGAGGCACCTGGTACGTGTACAGTTAACACAGCCCTTGACATTTTAGCTGGCGTCTGTGGCACAGGGAATTGACCCTACATGGGGCTGCAGCCTAGTTCATTGCTCCCAGAAGTTCTCAATGTGCTGACAGCAGCAGCGCCTGGATTTGCCTGTGAAGGGCTGACAGTTCTGCAGCTTACAAACTATCATAGTTAGTGGAAGAAAAGTTAACACACCTAATTACCCATCCTCTGGACCCCTAATCCCTCAGAGAGTGGTCTGTGCCAAATCTTGCTCCTTATTCTGCTCCGCAACTTCTTCCTGGGGATCTCTGGTAAGGGTAAGTTCTAGCACCTTTCCCTTAATATTTCTCCTGGGCTACGCTTTCTCTCCTGGAATTTTTCTTTATATGGGACAATCTGGAAATAGATGTCTCTAGTCAGCCATCTCGCCCCCTCCCCCAGCTTTTTACACAGTCTTTTTAATGAATTAAAAATGAAATTCATCAGTATGTTAGATAGGGGGCACAATATTTTCAGGAAGTCCACCAAGACAATCTTTCCACATAACTTATGGTTTGTTTTTGTAAAATACATGCTATGTTTATTTTGTAAAATAAAATACATGTTAAACATCCTATTTCCAGAAAGAAAAAAGATACTGGACCTCATTGCTAACTAAGATCATTAGAGTAATTTCTAGAAAATATTCTATCAAAAAATATTAAACATTACCTCATAGTCAAGTCTTTATATCATATACCAGCATGCTGGAACTGTTTTCTATTGTTTTCTATTTTCTACAGAAAGGAGAAGAAAACAAGTCTTTTTCCTGAATTCTTTCCTGTGCACATTCAATGATGCCAGTCAACGTACAGAAGAGGGTGGAGGCCAAGAGGAGTGGCAGGATGTCAGAGAGTACAGGGACTCACTAGATTCCCTGATTGATGAAGTGGACAAAGGGGACCTAATAGCCAGTGGAAGTGTATCCTACCTGTGTGCAGTGTCTCTGTGTGTGCATACATATAATAAAAATTGTGGGAAGCCAAAAACTGAGGAAAAAACAAACAAACATTCAATTTCTTGTGGCTAAAAAGGATGTTCAGCCTTGTGGAATACAAATTAACGTCCTGATGGGGAATCTGTTTTTGCTTAGATTTCCTTAGCATGTCTGAAAAAACCAAGCAGGACACATTGGAACTAGTAGAAATTATAACATAGGTTGTATTATATCACCAGCATTATCTGAAGGGTGTCAAATATTCAAACCCTCCTCATGAAAGTTATCGATAAAGATTATAAAGGGGCTTTGTTCAATTACTAAGCGGATGCTCAAATAAGAGGTCTAAATACATGAAAATAATTTGTTGGCACAGACTGAAATGATGCAAGGTGAGTGTGGGCTCACAGTGAGGCTGTGGTGATGTGAAAAGTATATGAATCAGAATAGACATTTAGGCATATGTTGCAAGAGCACAGCTTGTGAATCCATTCCTGGGTTAGTGGCATTTAGGTTGTTTTCACATTTTGGCAATTGTAAATTGAGCTGCCATAAACAGCCAGTCTCTTTGTCGCAAGAGATTCTCCCTTGTTCTTGGAGAAATAACATTGGAGAAATTATTAGCTTTCTTAAATGTATATTGATTTCATTAATCTTAATACTTCTATTGTATAGAGGCAGAATGATAAGCCATGTCTAAGGTTTAAATCCTGTGAACATGCTACTTTACTTGACATAAAGGACTTTGCAGATCTGACTAAGGCTACATCTGATTAAGAGGAGGAGATTATTCTGGATTATTTGGGTGGCCACATTTTAATTACATGAGTCCTTAAAAAAGGTGGACATTTCTAAACTGTGGTTGGAAGGAAATGTAGTTATCCTCTAGAAGTCCAAAAAGACAAGGAAAGGGGATTTCTTCAGCAACCTCCAGAAATTACACTAGTCTTTTAAAAAAGGTGGACTTTTCCCAACTGTGGTCAAAAGAAAATATAGCTATCCTCCAGAAATCCAAAAAGGCAAGGGATTTTCCTTTGCAACCTCCAGAAGGCAGATGGGTCTTCTAACACCTTGATTTTTACACAGTGAGACTGTTGCATTTATAACCCATAAAAACGTAAGATAAGTTTACATTGTTAGTGGTAATAAAAGTATACTAATGCAGCCCACCTATGGACTTACTTAAAATACTTTTATAATAAATTATATTTAATCTTATTTTAACCTTATTACATATAACTTTGTACTTTCTGAACTAAAATTAACAATGCCTTTTTAACAACAGAAATGTGACAAATGTTGGTAAATAACTAACGCTAGATATATCACACCTAAGTCCTAAATGACCGCTACCCCTAACCGAAAGTTGGTAAGTCACACACTATACTGCTGCTTTAACAAATTACTGCAAATTTGATGGATTAAAAGAAGAAAAAACACTTTAATCTATAATATTTTTGGCAGAAGTCCAGGAACACCATGTCATTCCTGGATCCTTTCTCAGAGCCTCACAAAGCTGGAATCAAAGTGTCTGCAGAGTGGTGCTTCTGTGCTGGTTTCCTCGCTGGCTGGGGGTCTCCACTTCTAGAGAACTCCCACCTGGCATGCCTCCTGGCCATGGTCTTTGTCCACTTCATGCTGCTGAAACAGATCATTGCAGACTGGGTCATTTATGACCAAGAGGGATTTGTTGGCTCACCGTTCTGGAGGTTGGGAAATCCAAGAGGGATGGGTCAACATGAGAACTTTCTCATGCATTACTTCATGGTAGAAGTGTAAAAAGTGGGTGTGAGAGAGAGAAAAAGAGGAGGTCGAATTCATCCTTTAATAAGGAGCCCACTTCCACCATAGTGAGCACATGCCCATGGTAACAGTCTGAATCCACCCACAAAGGCAGAGTCCCTGTGGCTTCATCAGCTCTTCAAGGGCTCCCAGCACTGTTGCACTGGGGATTAAGTTTCCAACACGTGCTTTTTAGAGGACACATTTTAACCCTGGTAGTCACCTTCTCCCATCTTTAAGTCAATGGCTAATTAGGCCTCTCTGATGCTTTAAGTCACTTCTACTTTTTCCATTGTCACTTCTGACTGATTTTTTCTGCCCAAAACACAGTTGTGTGACTTAGGCAGTGTCTTTTCAGACAGGTAGATTGAGAAAAACCAAAGATGCAAACTTAATCTTGCTAAATAATTTAGCAGTGCTATCTAGAATGTCCACACAATATTCAGTGATACTTTATGACTATGAACAAGGTGACTCTATTTATTACTGTTTTAATCAGTAGAATGTTTGAAGTGAAAACAGAAAAATAGATAATCAAAACAAGGGAGCAGATATTTGTGAGCTGGCAACATGCAATTTTCATTAAGGTCAGAGACTATGTGGCCCTGGAAAAGCCAACTCCATGATGATAAAAAGTTTGAAAAAAGGTTGTCATTATTCATTTAAGGAAACTCTTTGTAAATACAAAGATTTAAAATGGAGTATATTTGTATACAAACTAC
Organism: Otolemur garnettii; assembly: GCF_000181295.1. Taxonomy (NCBI): domain Eukaryota; kingdom Metazoa; phylum Chordata; class Mammalia; order Primates; family Galagidae; genus Otolemur; species Otolemur garnettii. The sequence continues at coordinate 16,829,953 of NW_003852404.1, read as the reverse complement.
AATAAGACCGAAGTTGTCTTATTTATAATAAAGAGAATAAGACAATAATATTTGTTTTTCAAAGTAGCTCAGAACAAAAATACTTTTACCTAATAGTCTGGCTGTTTTCTATTATTAGTTCTAAAACTTGTAGAAAACTTATATTTGCTATTTGTTCTATTATTAGGATAATAAAACAGAAGAGGTGGAATTTCTCAGGAGCTACAATTTCCAAAACACACCGGACAAATGTATGATTTTCACATGTTCCTTTTGTGTGAAATGGGATTTTTGTATTAAATTCTAAATCATCTTCTGCTTGCACACATTTTTTAATGTTCTTAATGAGCTTTGGAGAGCCATGTGGACTCCGTGTAATCACTCAGTGGAAGCACGCGTCTCTCTGTTTCCACTTAGTTCCAGTGCTGGTCTAATATACTTACCATAGTACAATTTGGAATGAAGAGAAACACTGACTTGACTAGTGGTGTATCTATGATAGAGTTACCATCCATTGCTGAGCCACTGCCCTAGATTTTGAATAGCCAAGTTTTTGACTCAAAAATTCAGGAAATGGTGCATTAAAGAGTACATATGTGAGCTCAACTGAATTTATAATGTCATTAAGATAGTTCTTATCCTGTTCTATCTAGAATAGTTGTGGCAGGTGGTGAGGTGCTGCTGTAACAATGCATCATTTTATTTGGGGTCCAGAGAAGAATGGTCACATGGAGACAGCGGAGCCAGATTTTCAGATTTTTTTTTTTTTTTTTTTTAGAATGATGGATACATTTCCTAAAATTACACCATGGTAGAAATGTGATCACTAAGTCCATGATTTGGAGAGAGTCCATGACACTTGGGTACACAACTCAGAGAACAGACATTCCAAAAAGTAAATGGAATGGTAAATTAAAAAAAAGAAAAGAAAATTAAGGGCTGCACTTGTTACTTATTGGCCTGTGGAAATAATTTCACAGTTGGAAGTATAGTCCCTCCAATTATCAAAAGTGCTAACCAGAGCATTTTCTAGCACCAGTAAATACAATGCTGTTGTGAATGTTTTTCCTTTTAAAGAAGGTGTACCATCATATACTTAGAAGAGGCAGCTATGGGGCATTCACTAATTAGTTTTTCCGTGAAAGTTAGCTGAGGCAGATACTGTGCATTCTAGCTTCCAGCAACACCCAGTGAACACGTTGCCATGAACATTGTCAAACAACGTATAAGTCATGGTGGAGAAGTTTGTATCTGTAGAAAAGACAGTTACTCGAGAATGTGTTGGGAGTTAGTTGTTCATGCAGTTGACACAGGGTATGTAGTCTCAGAGAAAATTTCCAAGGTTCATTTAAAATTTTAAGAGAAGAAACTTGAGAAAATAAAGTTGGAGGTGAGGATATTCAGTCCACAAGCTGGACTAACCCCCTCCTTGGCTAAAAAATCATTTACTTAATCATTATCAGATGATAATTTACTGATATGTCAAAGAACTCTCAGATCACATCATTACTGTCACTTCTTTTCTCCATCACTTAAAATTTACTGCTCTCCTTCAAGGGGATTGTCTTGTGTCTAGTGTTCTGCCAAGGGACTTTGCTCTTTAATCTGTGGGGTCCAAATATCTCTTCAGGATAGAAACTGGATGAGCTCTACGCTCCCTCAGAGACTTTGTTGTCCATTTCCTTCAGGTAAAACAGCAATCCTATAACAATCTGGAGGAACAAAGCTAGAAATGTTGAAATTTTCACATAAAACAAACAAGTACGGCAGAACCTCTGTAAGCTGACCACTCAGGGGACTGTTACAAACTGGTCAACATATGGAGATCGTCAACATAAGGGCCTAGACCATACTGATACGTACAGGTGGTGCACGTCCGGTCTGTGAAAATTAGGTGAACTTAAGGAGGTGGTCCAGGTTGGAAGGTGGTCCGCTATGGAGGGTCTACTGTGTTTAAAGAGCACAGCCAGTGTGGCAGTGTGACCCGAGAGGTAGAACTTAGATCTATGGTGCTCTAATTTCACTTGTCAGGGGTGGTGGCCTTCATGTTGGATTGTTCTCTCTATTCACAGAGTGATTTTTCTACGTAGAAGTCAATAGTGCTATAAACTATGTCAAGTTCTTCCATTCAGTAGCCTAGATGTAAGTATGTTTTAACAGACTGAAGGAAGCAGAAATGAAATCCTGGAATCTATTTTAAATGTCAAGAGTCTACGATGAGGTGTCATGCTTTGACTATGATTCTAGAAGAATCATCACAAGCAGACAGTGTATTTGCTAATATGTATTTCTTCCCAGGCAAACTGAAATTACTTTGAGGAACGTAAAAAAAAAAAAAAAAAAAAAAAAATGCCCTGGAACAAAGCCAATTTGAAGGTATCGCCTGTAACCAGGAGTCATAGACACATGCAGAGAACTGAGCTAGAAAAAACAAACAAACAAAAAAACAACCAAATGGTTAACTTGCCAAAGTTCTGCTCTACCATTTTATTTAAAGCAACGCAGATGTTTCCCTACTACAGCTAGTTTTATTCAAGGTAGTTACTCCCAGGTGTGCTGTATTACAAATGAGTTCTTATTATTGGTAAATGTCCTGAATTTTGGTTTGACTGCTGAAATAGTGGGGGAAGGCAGGCAATCAAAATGTACTTCTGTGCCTTCAAATGAACCTTTTAGAAAATGAAAAGACTGAAATCTTCATGACTCTTGCATGTTCACTAAGTGCCAAATTGATTAATCTTTTTATCCTTATGTTGGCAGAAGCCATAAAATGCATTCAGTTAAAGGCTATAATGACTTACATTTCTGTGACACACACTGTGATGCTGTCCATGAGATGAGAGGATGGAAAAAATAGGATATGTGTACAATGCTCTACAAAAAAGACTTCCCGATAAACGTGTTCAGCACAATGCATTTGGAAATGCTCAGTCATCAGATGTTTGTTTTAATAACTTTTTCTACCTTGGTAATGTGTTAAGTTCTATGGGAGCTAATACTTCTTTTTAATGGTCTTACTGGTTTCCAGCTTAGGTAAATAAACCCCTTAAGAAGGGTTTAAATTGGGAGGGGGTGATGATTAAGACACTATCAGCAAGTGACAATTTTTTTTGTTGCTTTAAGTTTTAAATTTTGTGACAGTTATGCATGGTATAAAGATTCTTATTTGGCTGGTTTATGGCTATTTTGATCTTGTTCTGTATCCATTTGGTAATTTCTACAAAGACTGCTATTCATTCCTTAATACCTGTTCTATTTTAATGGAGTAAACGTTTCATGTGTGAGCATACGGCTCACCTGAGTGACTGCGCTTCTCCATTTCCCTCAGACATGGCTGTGAGCCGATAATTTTTGACCGATGGGATATAAATAAATGTTGTACAATTTATGTAAAGGAATAAGATTCTTTTTTCATTTTTTCCATCCCTAAAGCTGGAATGCTTTTGTATTGACTAAGCATTAGAGTAATCACTTTGGAATTCGACTAAGGATGACCCCTACACTGAAAACGATAACAGTGCTGGGGAAGTAAAGAATAAAAATCGGCAGAGATAGATGCTAAGGTCTTAGAAGACTAGATATTGTGAAAATGCCATTACTTCCTAACTGATCTTTAAAGTCAACACAATCTCAAACAAAACCACTGAAGGCCTCCCTCTCTCTCTCTCTCTTCCTCCCTCTCTCTTTGTCTCTGTCTCTATAGGGGATGGAAATTGATAAGCTTATTTTTAAAGTTATACAGAAAGGTATTGAACCTATGGTAGAAAAACAGGCCTTAATACATAATATTTATCAAGATGGAACTGTATTGTCATAAAGACAAGTTAATGAAATAAAAAAGAAAGTTCTATTCTTTCTTCTCTCTTATGTCATAAGAACAGATCATCTAAACATCTTGGATATCTAAACTCTTGGTAAGGAAGAGTTAAGAAAATCTGGCCATCAAGCCATTATTCCCTTTCTGTAGAGAGATAGAGGAATGTTGCTCCCACAGAGGAATAGGGGATAGGAAAGGGTCAGGGGATCCAGTCTGATCTCTGTCAGTGGGATGTCCAGGTAAGTATAATCCTGACATTTACAAGGAAAATTTATCTACATAATGTTTTTATCAGGCTATCCAGGCTAAAAGAACAAGACCAGTAAATAAACTCTGAGTCTATGAAACTATGAGATCTGTTTTTTTAGAAAATGACTTATAAGCTATGCAGCTCTTCTTAAGTATAAAATAGAGCTGGTTCATAACATAAACACAACAAACTCTTTTATGTGGAGATACATAAACCTTACTCAGAGTCTACAAATATTATTCGGATCCAGAAAGTGTATATCTAGTTCAGGAAGAAAGGATTTGGAAAGCCATCATCTATGTCTGGGAACCCTTTCTTATTCATCTAAGTAATATGATTGATTGCCTATGACTTTAGGACAGTTACTAAACCTTAATGTGTAATAAGACGCCTTTTTATGAGTCTGATTTGAACAATTGTTTTCTACATGTTAGCACATAGGAGCTGCTTCTGGAGTTTTTATCCCAGGATAAGATCTCAGATGAAAAAGATATACAGTTGACCCATTGTCTGAAGGACAAAAATGATTAGGTAGTGATTCTTATTTAATATTATCAAAAATAAATATTTATTATTAGATACTGAGATTTAGAAATTTATTTGTTATACTGGCAAAGCTGACAAGCATAGCAGAGAAGAGGGACACCCTCTTAAGCAATTCATACACAGGCTTGCGTTTCTGGTTAAAAAGCTTCAAGGTATCATTAAAAAAAAAAAAAAAAAGACCCTGAAAAGGATAATGAAAGAATACAAAGAATCACACAGAGTGTGTAACAAAACTTTCTGCTAAGGTGCTGTGTAGTTGTCATTCCTCTTATAAAATCTTCTTGATTTAATGACTTCTTGAGAACAACTGATCTTGTGATTCAAAAGAAACATTTTTATCTAATCACTGCTCCATGGTCTTCCTGTTCTTTCATTCACCATGATATCTCAATTGGCTATAATATTTCCCACAGGCATCATATAGATTTTAAAATGTAGCAAAAATGCAGCAAAGAATAGCAAAACATCAGCGCTGCACACACCTCTACAAACACACATGCACACTACTGGTTATCAACAATTATCAGCATTTAGTGGAATTAAATGCAATTAATGGAATTATCAGCATTTAGTGGAATTTAGATTATTTTAAAAATCAGTCTTCTGCCAGTCTTTTTTAAAACGATGCAGATCTACTCAACAAGTCAATCTCAAAACTCCACCTTACTTTGATACAAAATGTATTTTTCTTCTTATGAACTGGTCTTGATGGATAAATAGCAGTATTAGAGAGAGCAGCTGACATGTTAAAAGGAAATAGTGCCCAATTCCTTACAGTAGTAAATTTCTAGTCTTTCCTGTGTCAATTCAAATATAACCATCAGAAGTCATGTCCCTACCCTACACCGCCTTTTAGTAAGTTATGAAAACTGAGATCATGATAAATCACACTAGAAATACTACCAAAAATGATTCTGAAGTAGTGCTATCAATGTCCATTTATAGAGACACACAATAGTGTAGCCAATTGGGTTAAAAAAATGTACTGTAAGCAATTTACAATAAAGCAATTTCTTACTGAAAAATAGCAGATGGCTTCTTAGGGAAAATTCTATGACTTTATTTCTTTTTAAATTTTAGATTATAGTGAAGTCCCTGGTATATTACAATCTCCTATGCATTCTTTTAAAAACTCAAAGCAGGCAATTCACAGAGGTTGCAATAATGCCCAATCCCAGAGACATAAGTTTAAAAATATCTATATATGCTAACCTTCTTTCCTCTAATATTCAGCAACAATGCAGCTTTTGTACATTCTTGATTAGGGCTTGATAATGAGGTTTTTTTCTTCATCTAAGTAACAAGAAGGCACATTAATTATACTACATATATAAAATATATGTATTTATATATATGTTAGATTGTATAGAAAGATAGTGAGAATAGTTTAGAGGTATTTTTCAGACTCTTAAATCAGATAAATTCCACATGAAGTTATAGGCAGAAAACTGAATGGGAATTTCAATGTATACGTTCTCTCTTACCCACACTGGATTTATCTCTCCTCTACTGACTTCTTTATAAGCTGATTTACATATCTGGAGATGTTTTGTTGGCACTTTCTGGATATTTGTCGTTGCAACTCTGTTAAACCAGTTGCAGTAGCCTCTGATTGAATAGGGCATATGAAACATGTATGCTATTCTCTGAACCTAATTTATTGCTCTCTTTCTTTGCCTACTCTAATCCACTCTAATACCCTTCAAAATTTAGATTACAGCATTGCAATTTTCAGGTAGCCTTTCCAAAATGATTAGTGTGACTTAAACTTGCTCCTTCATATTTTAATAGTAACTCGTTCTTAGCATATAGCACAACTAAATGTGTGAAAACCGTAGTCTATTTGTGGCTCTTCTTCATTAAGCTTTAACTTATTCAGAGTCGGAACTCCTAGACATTTCAAATGTCATTTTCAGGGAAAACAAAGTTTGTTATTCTAAAATAGTTGCAACATTGGCTATTACAGTGACTGAGCCCATCTCAGCAAAGAGATAATGGCATTCTGCCTCTAAGCAGAAGGAGTAACAGGAAGTGGATTTACAATCCTGCCCTGAATCAATTATGAAATATATAATAAAGGAATTTTTAAGACATTGGACATCTGTAAAGTTAGAGAAGTGATCCTGAGAAACAGGAAACAAATGGGTAGAATCTTGGTTATTCTGGGTTCCTGCCTTGATAGAGTTTCCAGGCCGTTTTGGAGAAGGAGGCACTAAGAACCGAGAGGAAGTCCGGGGCATGGGGTCCCGAGAGGAGACACCAGAAAGACAGTTGTTTCTGGAGTTCATAGAACTGGAAATCTAATTCAGTGCCACTGCATCTCCAATGGAATAGCTAAAGTAAAAATAAATGATAGTAATACAAAGAGAAACATTGACAATACTAAGTGGACACTAGAATATGGAATAACTGGAACTTTTGTACACTATTTTTTCAGCATGTAAACTGGCACAATTTCTCTGGAAAACTTATTTGTAATTATCTATCAAATCTGAACGTATGCTCACACTATAAACTGTGAAATCAAGTTCTATGTGCACACAACATAAATTAACATATAGCATGTGTGTTCTTTACTATAATGCTCCTATATGCATCAAACCACACCCACACTTATGATGTACATATGTAGAAGAGGGTATGATGTTTCTTGCACTCATACTAAAATAAATACATAATTCTATATTCAACCTTCATAAAGTATAAATAAGCAATTTACCTTATTATGCTGGAGTTGGGATAGTGGCTATTGTGAGCAAGAGAATAGGGGTAACCAGGAAAATAGCAGGAAGGGGGTTCCAATTTGTGAACTGCGTGGTAGTCACTTGGATGTGTTAACGTCATGCTAAGTTAGCAAGCTGTCTGATTTCTTAACTTCTCTCTATAAAGTATAATGAAAAGGTTTGGAAGTACTGATACAGTACAAATTTCTAAATTACTCAATCTCATCTTCAATTTTTTTTTTTTTTTTTTTTTTTTTTTTTTTTTTGAGACAGAGCCTCAAGCTGTCCCCCTGGGTAGAGTGCCGTGGCATTACAGCTCACAGCAACCTCCAACTCCTGGGCTCAAGCGAGTCTCCTGCCTCCGCCTCCCAAGTAGCTGGGACCACAGGCGCCTGCCACAACGCCCCGCTATTTTTTGGTTGCAGCCGTCATTGTTGTTTGGTGGGTCCGGGCTGGGGATTCGAACCCGCCACCTTAGGTGTATGTGGCTGGCGCCTTAGCCGGTTGAGCTATAGGTGCCGAGCCAATTTTTTCTTTCTTAACTTGTTTATCCATACCCCAAAACATTAAGGGACTGTTTCAAAAGGAACCAATATCTTTGAATTATTATATATGTGACTATCCAGTAATGGCTAGGAAATCATTTCTACAACTTATTGGGCTAAAAATTGGGCTTATATAGTTATCTCCTCTCACATATTCCCGTCTCTAGCTTAAAAAATGCTAGTTACTATCTGCTTTATATATGTTTGCCTATTAGAATTAGTTTCTCTTTATCCATAGAAACTAATTCTAATGGCAGTCAAATAAAAGGGGAAGCAGAGGGGATCCATCCAAGATTCATCAGAATTGCACTTTTATATACAAATCTAATGCTTGCTTTCCATGAGACCATATTTTTGGATTATTATTGACAAAGAGTTCAGGGATAACATTTTTATGCCTACCACAAGAAATAACTTGTCCTACAGGCAAATGATACCTTTCTTTTATTTTCTTCAAATTCTTCCATGAAAATGTCACAACTTCAATTTGTTAGATATAACAAAGACTGCCTCCTGGGAAATTAAGAAACAAACAAAACCCAAGCTCTCTCGGAAATGTTACCTGATTCTGCAGGTAACCGTGTTTAGATTGTCATGATGATACAGTCAAAAGTGAGCTCAGGATTTGTCAAGACTGAAAGTTACACAATTTTTAGGGACCTCATAAAAAAAGGGATTGCAAAAATATCTTACTGTTGCAAATTTACTGAAACACAGGATTCTGTGAACCCATTGTTAGGGTCGCTTTCTAGGAACTGATAGGAATGAAAGGAGACGTTCCTTTTTCTTCATGCTAAGTCCAGTTCTTCATGGTAACTGTGTAAACCAGAAGACAAAGCAAAGGGAGGAGATACCTACAGGAGAGAATAAGCAGTGTAAGGAAAGGAAATGGGCTTTTATAAGGAAAAAAAAGTTCAAGGGTGATTATAAATGGCACTGTACAGCTAGCCTTGTCACAGAAGAGATAACAGGGAGATAGTCAAATAACGTAGAGGACCTGTTGAAACATAGCGTATTTTAGCTTTAGGAAATTCTGATGAGATGAAGACAGTCCCAGGGTGGGGAATTTGTGGTCTCAAGACCATAGATGGCCCTTCAGATCCTCCAGTAAAGCCTTAACTGAATCTAAACTTAACAGAACAAATCCCTTTATTAAAGAGATGGATTCAATCAAAATACCACATTCAAGGATCCAGCAGGCCGCAGGTTCCCCACCCGTCTCTTCCTCTTTGTTAGTTTCTCTGAATATGGATCCACAGATCTAAGTGGGTCATGAATATCACTATTTCAGCCAGAAAATAAACACAAAGGAACCAAAGATCCAAAGATCATAGCTCAAGTTAAATGGGCCAAGTTGTATCTGTAGCATCTCTTTAAATGGATTTGCACAAAGTTAAGAAAGAGGAGCAGCCAGAGTGTTTACAAAATAATTCACAGGTGATGTTTATTCAGAGGTAAAAAGTAGGGTAAGTGTAGGCAGATGGATTCCAAAGAAATCAAAAGCTTGTTTAAATGCAAATGTTCCCAGGAAGAAGAAACATTCAGAGAAGAAATGATATATAAATAAAGTTCCTCTCAGCAGAATGTTTTCTTGCTCTGGTTTACAAGAGGCAACTTCAGGTGTCTAATGGAGATATACTGAAGAACTAAAAGTGGGTACCTTTGTGAAAGGAGTTTTAGTGCCTCTAAAAGCCTGCTGTCTGAGGTACTTTATTTAGCTATGGAACTGAACGTACAACAAATTACAATCTTTCGTCTCTTTTAATTTTGTGCACCAATCTTGACTTCAAGATGAGTTGACACTTCAAGAAATAAAAGTGTAATTTAGGCTCTCTCTTCATTCCCACTTAACTTGTATGATAACAAGCAACTGCTTAGCAAAGTAATTAATGGGAAATTATACTTTTATATTGGCAACTGGGGATGCACTTTCAAAGAACAAGACAGTAAGCACTGAGTCATACTTTGACAGCAATTATTCTCTGTCTCAGCTATTAAATCATACAACAGCATCCACCAGTAATCTAAAGGTCGGAAAGAGAATACAGTTTAACCCATTAGGAGGTTTTGGGGGGGAGTTGAAGAATAAGTGAAATGTACACTACTTTTGAAGATACATAATAAAAAAGAAATCTCTTTTTATTTTTCACATATGGTGTCATTCTGGCACATGGTATGCATTTGTTATAACATTTAATCCCACGAAATGCATTGTGATAATTGCCTAAGAAAAAAAATAATGAAACCTTCATAGTTCACACTTTTCTGCAGTGGATAAAATGAATATTTAGCAAAGCGAGTTAGCAGTTTGCAAATGTGCAATTAAAATCCTGGCTCTTCTCTAATTATGTAACACTTAAGTTAAATGGTCTTAATAGACATATAATGATAGCTTTATAAACCTACAGTTACTTATAATCAAATGTAATTTCTGTTTCAGTTTTAAAGCACCCATTAAATGTCTATTATAATTTTTAAGTAATTTGGCAGACATTTAATGAATACTTTACAAACCTAAATAGTAATTATTTCAAGAGACAACTGTTAAGGTATAGGAGTAACACAGCTATTCATTTGAATATACGGTTTTAAACTAATTAGTGAACTATTTATGCAATACCCAAAGGATTTACTATAAAAAGACAATCCCAATTTTAATGTAATTTTATCTCCTAAAATAGAAACTATTTAATTTTCTAATTTTATTCTGGGTCCTGTAATGTAACCTGTCATGTTTCCAAAATTATAACACTGGAAAGATGAATCTTCTCAGAATCCCATGAATACTCTTAAAAATTATTTTTGTGTTGAGCAGAATAAAAATGCATTTTATGCATTACTTCACTGTGATATTTTTGATATGTTGTAAGGAAACTTAAAAACATGAAGCATAATGTAAATTGTTTTTCATTGCAAGTTATAGTTGTTGAAACAGTTTCCAGTGCTTCAGAATAATGTTGCTAATATTATCAAAAGACTATTATTTCTCACTATATATAAACTAATATAGGCCGGCCACATCTTTTCACATAAAGATGCCCCAAATTCTTTAACATAACAGAAAAAAGCTTTGTGGCTTAATACAGTCACTGGACTTTCTCATGAAATCGAAATCATGCTTTTGGCACATATGTTACAGGAGAATTTTAAAACCTTTTACATGGGTGATGCACTTTAATTTATGGAATCACAGTTATTTTATTTTTTTCCATGAGATATAGGCATAGTCGAAATTTCAACTATGGGCTATATAATTACGCAAATATAGATAAGTATTTAAAGATGAGTCTCCAGTTTTAATGTCAATATGTATTAATAAAATTATATTTTAATTATGGTTATAATAAGAAGTAATTTAACAGTGTGATTGTTTTATATATTTACTGGCTCCACAGCGTACTCATGTGTTACTTTTCTCATCCTAGGTGTCTCCGCTTTTTCTGACAAGTAAAAATAATGCACTCATTTCTCCCTCTGTACTGGCACTCATTCCATAAAAAGTTCTATCTTGTTATTAGCCATGACTGCTAATATGAAATACACCGTATGCCAAAAAGTATGCACAATTTAAGAAAGAAAAAACGGTATTAAAATTGTAATACTCAAGTCATATTTTGCTTGTGCAGTTACAAGAGATACAAGATACAGTATACAAGATAACAGATGTTACTAGTATAATAATTTTAACAGTTTTTTTTTCCTTTCTTAAAATAGTATACATTTGTCAGCACCCTCTGTATGTCTCTCTCTCTATATGTACATACATGTATTCATCATATAGGTACACATAGCATACATAAAATAATACATTTTAAGGCTGCATATAAATAATTAAGTATTCTCATTACATAAATATGTATTTGACTTCCTGATACTATCAGCAATAGTGCAGGGAGCCTGTTTTTCTGAGCTCTTTCTCAGTAGGTTTTTTAGGTTCATGTACTGACATGAACATTCAGTGATGATGACTTCCATAAGGTGACTTTGTTCTTGAAGATCCATTCAAAATCGCTCTATTGAAGTGGGTTCTCATTCTTCACTTTAGCTAGTCTTGTACAACAATGCAGTGTCGGAAAAAAAAAAAAAAAAATCTATCTGGGTAACATTTATCTCTTATTTTTATAGTATCTGCTAGACATTTTAAAAAGAGAAATGAATAAAATAGAAGTCCTAACATCAGGATGGCACATTTCCTATTCACAAACTCAGAAGCATCTACAAAATTTATCTTGAGTTACATCTAAAATATAGTTAAATTATTTAAAACTTTGTGTTAATTTTTATACAAATAATGTGAAGTAGTATAGCATGGTTTTTAGACACAGGCTATCCTATGGCTTTGTGCCTCTTTACACTGGCATGCCTCATGGTTTTGTACATTGATGGGCATAAGGTCTGTGAAACAGCTACCAGTCTTTTGGGTGCACGTGCCAACAACTCTGCAGAGTGGCCTGTGCTAGATACAGTGAATGTCACGTATCAGTCTGCTGGACGTTGGCATATAAATCTTGATTAAAGTTGCATAATTATGTGAGATCTAAAAAAGGTTGTGTAGCTAGAGAAAAGAAAAAGATCAAAGACTGAATTCTGTGGTATCCAATGCCAAAAGGTTAGGAAATAAGAATAAGCCAGTGTATGGGACTGAAGAAATATCAGAACAGGAGGAAAATTAGGCAAAACTCGATAACTGGAAGACAAATGAAGTCATTTTTCCAAGAACCAGGGGCATTTAAATGTGTCCTATGATACTGTAGGTCAGACTTGGGATTAAGTATGAATCATTATATTCGAGAGTGGAAAATTAACTGGCAAACTGATAAAAGGAATGGCTTGGGATGAGATGAAAGATTGATGAACTAAGCTGAAGAGACAAAGCGAGATTAAGAAATTTTAGTATAAACCAGTATTCCAAGGAATGTTTTTGTAATGGGAAGATAAAATAAATAATAGAGGTCCAGTAGGTGAAGGCAGAATTGGAACTGAACACTGTCTTAAGGATGTAGATACAGTGACACAGTGATGGACTAATGAAGGATAAGATTCAATAGAGAGGAGACATTTGAGTATGTATGGAAAGAAAGGAGTTAAATAGTGGGGCTAAATTTGTGCACAGGTAAAGGGAAGGGACAGAGTGCATGATGGATGTGAAGACATTAGCTAGAAGTCTCGTAGTTTACCCACGTGAACTGGCAAACAAGAAATTCTGCACAGCTGGAAGCACCAGCCACAAGAGGCAGATCGCTGAGATGTACAATGGGTAGATGAATAATGGGACAGAAAAGAAAATCCGAACAAAAGCCCCGATTGACATGGTTAACTTCTCTTTCTGATAGTGGTTCCATAGTAATTCAATGAGGATAATCTTAGTCTTTAAAATAATTCTGTCTGGGAGCAAATGTAAATATATTTCTAGGTAAAAACAAAACCTCACCTTACAGCAGACATGTGTATGTATAAGTTTCATACAGAGGCCGTCAGGAGTAGATGAGAAAGATGAAAATGTCCACATAAATAAGTGTGGGGACTGACCAGTGGTGTGGGCTATATTTCCTGCCACTGATACTTTTCATGTAAGGACTTCTCGCCCCTAGAAAATGTTAATTAGCCACAATTTGAAAAAGAGAGACTGCACGTATCTCCCATACATTGGAGGTGCAGTATATTGTTACTGTCCCATCATATCCTACCAGATTCCTTCAACATTTCTTTGTACAAACCTCCACATGTGTCTTCAATGGCAATAATAAACACCTGCATCATTAGATGATAACTACGCACCAGTGGCCTGAATGAAATTTGGACAAATAGAGAACAACTATTTGTTTTGGAAATAAAAACAACTATTTTATTTGGAAATTTTGTTCTCCTGTCAAAAGCTCTGAAAAAATTAGAGATGTGTGTGGAGGTACAAATACTCAAAATTTCTTGTCTCTAATCAAGAGTGTTCTAGAGTTTTTACTCACATTCAATTGCCTCTGATGAATGGAACCAAAGTTACTCTCTGTGGGACTTTTCAAATATAGCACTTATTTTTGAACTCTTCATTTTCTGTCTCATTTCCCCATGTGCCTATCAACTTTCCCAAGGAAGATGTAAAAAATAATATATAATAAATCACGGTGGTCTCATGACATAACCCAAGTTATCATGGTTTATGCAAGATAGTCAGATTTTATGCCTTTAATATGGACGTAATTGTTAGATCATCGTATTGTCCCATTTCACTCCCCAAAGAGCATTCCAGTTTACATGATAACTTATGTGGTCATGATTTATAAGGAAAAGTAGTCATAGGTACAACCATATTTTACTTAGAAAAGAGTGTAGAAAAATCTCTGATGATGTAGGGGAAAAAGCGTGAGGCAAGGCAGGTGTTACTGAAGCTTAAAAACAAAGACACATTTTGAAGACGCAAAAAACTTTGTGAATACTGTTTGCAAGAGCCTTCTTGAGAACATTCGGGGAGGATGAACTCCAGGTGGAAAGAGTAATTGCCGCTCTAGCAAATAAATAAAAGAAAGGGTAAAGTTGACAGAATGGATTATAAATTGTATATACTCTGACAAGGTGGAAATCATTCATCTAACACAAAATGGGAGCAGATGGCTTTGGTAAGAAGATAAAAAGTAAAATTAGTTTTCTGATTACCTCATTGTAATTGCAAGGTGTCAAGGCATAGCATGTAAAACTATCACATCAAATACTGAAAGATCAAATCTACATAAGAACACAAAAATAAAAACTGGAAAGTTATTGATATTCATTAAATGTGGGTGATGGCATATTGGAAAGGGGAAAAGAAAACTATACGACTTCACTTTCATGGTGTTTGAAATAAGAAACCAAATAAAGAGAGGATATTTTACAAATACAACATCATTAATTACTTCTGAAACAAAATTACAAACTTCTCTAAATACTAAAAGTACAATAAAAGAGGAAGTAAAAAAGAGACATCTATACTGAATACTTTATATATTTGATTTTTTTTCTTTTTTTTTTTTGAGATGGAGCCTCAAGCTATCCCCCTGGGTAGAGTGCCATGGCATCACGCTCACAGCAACCTCCAACTCCTGGACTCAAGCGAGTCTCCTGCCTCAGCCTCCCAAGTAGCTGGGACTACAGGTGCCCGCCGCAACGCCTGGCCATTTTTTTGGTTGCAGCCGTCATTGTTGTTTGGCGGGCCCGGGCTGGGGATTCGAACCCGCCACCTTAGGTGTATGTGGCTGGCGCCTTAGCCGCTTGAGCCACAGGCACCAAGCCTACTTTATATATTTTGTGATGACTAATTTTGTTTGCCAGCTTGCTATGGTATCGACACATTCTGTCAAACAGCCTAGGTGGATGTTGCTGTTTTATAAGAGTAGCATCGCTGATATGTGGACTTTATGGTAAACAGATTAACCTCCATGAGAACCCACATCCAATCTGTTGAACGCCTTAAGAACAAATGTTTATAAATAAGGTGGGACTTAAAAATTTTAACAGATCCTCTAAAAACATTCTGCTGAAGAAATGGACATTGAACTTTTAAATTTTACTAAGTTTTCTTACCAGTAGAAGCACCCCCTTATCCTCCACTTGAAGAGATTAAACTTGCATGGTATTTATGGCCATACATCCTGCATGGCCCTGACCTAGTCTGATCTTGGAAGTTAAGCAGGGTTAGCACTTGGTTAGTACTTGGATGGGTAACCTGCATTGCTCAAGGAATGCAATGACCCTCACTGAGGTAGTCTGTTTTTTTTTTTTTTGCAAGATATTGCTAATTTTTTTCAGACAATTCCCCCCACATATGTAACTACTACCAGCTTTCTTTTGTTCTAGATTTATAACCAGATTCAAGTTCCACGAGGAGGCTGAGGTCAAATTATAGTCCATGAGGAGCTATGCTACACTCCAAAAGAACTATAATATTTAAATTTATGCATCCAGAAATTGTGGCAATATGTGTAGAATGTATTCCCAAGAAAGTGGCACAGTGTCCTCTTTAGATTGGCGGTAACATAGTGTGACCCATGTACTCAAGTGACTCAAAAAGTTGCTAGTTTTAGGTGGGACCAAGAACAAGCATAAGCTCTGTAACAGTTCCATGATGCATGGAGAACAGTCTTGTTTGTTGTCCAGGGTTAGTTCAGTGGCACTATCATAGCTGACTGCAGTCGAACGCTTGGGCTCTGGCAATCCTCCTGCCTTAGCCTCCCAAGTAGCTGGAACTATAGGTATATTCACCAAGCCCAGTTAATTTTTTTTTTAATTTTTCATAGATGCAAGGTCTTGCTATGTTGCCTAGTCATCTAGACTCAAATTATTCCACTAATCCTCCCACTTCGACTTCCTAAATTCCTGAGATTATAGGGATAAACTGCTGTGCTCAGCATCAGTGATCTTAATTAGGCAAAATTACTTTTGAATGAAGGTTATTGAAAGGACTAAGATGGCAAAAAAGACATTTTAAAATGCCTATTGTAGCCCTGAATACAGAATGTGTTTTAGAAAAATATTCTTTTATATTTATATTTATATTTTTATTTTTATTTATATTTTTGTTCTTTTGCTCCTCTCCCCGACCTTCACCCAGCATAGCAAGTATTGAGTTGGCACTTAACAGTATATCTGACCCATTGTACATAGTAATAAATTCATACATACTGCCAAGAAAGCAAATACAAATTGATGCCAGTAAATAAAATTTTAGCTTTCTGCCTAGTTTTTACAAACTCCTGAAAGAGGCTTTACTTCCAGGGCTTATAAGGACAGAGGCAGGAGTCTGGGCCAACAATGGACTGCTATAACGAATATTTATAAATAATTAATATTTCTAGAATTCAGCAGTGCCCATAGCTCAGTGGGTAGGGCGTTGGCCACATATACCGAGGCTGGAGATTTCAAACCCAGCCCAGGCCAGTTAAAATCAACAATGACAAATACAACAAGAATACAGCCAGGTGTTGTGGCGGGTGCCTGTAGTCTCAGGTACTTGGGAGGCTGAGGCGAGAGAATCACTTAAGCCCAAGAGTTTGAGGTTGCTGTTAGCTGTGATGCCACAGCACTCCACTGAGGGTGACATAGTGAGACTCTGTCTCAAAACAAACAAACACAAATTTCTAGAATTCATATGTTTTCTTTTTATTGTTAATGTTCAGATAATGCTTAGTTGTTTTCAAGAAGTGACAAGCAGTTGAGTGTTCAATATTCACAAGGAAAGAAATAGAATGGTTACTACCTCATAAGAGGTACTCAGAACACATTTTTATTTAGAAGCTTCCAAAGAAACCAGATGAAGCTAAGTCCTGTGCAAACTAAAGCAGAAGGAAACCTTGGAATGTAGAAAGGAAGAAGAAGGAGCTCACAGGGAAACACAAACTAAAGCAGGGTGAAACCTTGGAATGAAGAAGGAGCTCACAGGGAAACACAAACTAAAGCA
>NW_003852404.1:16784657-16812412 GCF_000181295.1 Otolemur garnettii | reverse complement strand
AACACAAACTAAAGCAGGGTGAAACCTTGGAATGAAGAAGGAGCTCACAGGGAAACACAAACTAAAGCAGGGTGAAACCTTGGAATGAAGAAGGAACTCATAGGGAAACACAAACTAAAGCACAAGAACGAAACCTTGGAATGTAGAAAGGAAGAAGGAGGAGCTCACAGGGAAACACAAACTAAAGCACAGGAACGAAACCTTGGAATGTAGAAAGGAAGGAGGAGGAGCTCATAGGGAAACACAACCTAAAGCAGGGTGAAAACTTGGAATGTAGAGAGGAGAAAGCCAGAGCTCAGAGGGAAATGTCTAGGAATGGGGAAGGCAGCTAAGTAAACAACAACCTATATTTTCAAACACTAAGGAACGGATAAAAACACCTGTGTCTTAAGGAAGCTAGAAAGTTTTCCGCTAATATACTAAGTTAGCAGATGCATATTATAACATATTTTCTGTAGATTACATAAGTATATGCCAATGTTTTTATTCAGCATGTGAGTTTCTCTAAAGAATTTTCTCGGTTCTCCAACCCATAGCAAATGTTTACCTTCACTTGACTTTATTCTTTGCGCTTCTAAAGTAGCCGATATAGCTACTGAATAGAGATTCTGCAAAAGCTTTCACTTGTCTAGGCATATAGCTCATCAATTTCAACTAGTGAAGAAAATGGAAGACTTTCAATTCTCCACTTTTCTCAGCTGACCAGGATTAATAACTAGAAACTGAGCCCTCTGCTCCTCTTCACACACGATACGCCATTTAACGGGATAATTAGATCAACATCATTCTTACTTGCTACAGCCATTGTGACTGCCTCTGAAAAGAGTGAATATGCCCATACAAAACCATACTGTAGTATATAAATGTAGTTATTTATTTATAAGCCAGTTACAGAGTTAGAAATCTTACCCACTGTCAACTAAATGTTAATAATCATGACATTTTTTCTTGACATGATTTTCACCCAAGATATATGCAATCGTTTATTGTCATTTTAAATATTTTCTTCATAATGGTTGTTGCTCATAGAATTCTGTAAAACCTATGCTTTCCACAGATTAGAGTTATTTTTAATTAACACTTGCCATAAACATTTCTTAGTATCACTCATTTGAAAAAAATTATTTCTGTATTAAGTTATATGTATGTTAGAAAGCCTTTAGTATACATCCACCTCAAATTTAAATAAATAAAACATAAACAATACAGTTGATAGTCCATGATTATATCTTTTCAGGTGAAGAGCTTTTATTTTATGTGTGGTATATATATATATAGATATATATGTATATGTATGTAGGTATATATATATACATATATGTATGTATTGGTGGCATTATATTTAGAGTCAAATACAGAATTGTGCGCTCAGTATTTATATATTTATGTGTATGTATCTGTGTGTCTGTGTTTAATGGTCAGATCAAGATATTGAACACTTCCAATATCACATAAACACTTGCTCATTGACCACACCCCTCAGCCAATAATTACTGCACTCTTGGTGGGAAGGTAAATTGGTACAGCCGTTATGGAAATCCTCCTCTGAGAATGCAAAGCCACCACTGGTCTGACGGGGGATGGGAAGTGGCTGTGGGTACAGATGACTCTTCACGTGCTCACCCTTCAGTTATTTTCTGCTGGGCAGCCTGGTTCCTAAAAGTCCTTGGCCCAGTCTGCAGTCTGGGGGTTGGGCACTGCAGCTCTAGACCATTGATAAAATTGTGTTATATCATATAACTAAACAAAAAATTTAAATCTACAAGCCTTCTAAAATAAAATGTAGCAGAATTTCTTCAACATCATGTTATAAAGTTTCCTCAGTCACCACACAAAAAGTAATAAGCATAAAAGTATAATTGCTAAACTATACTTTTTCCACTCAACATTTCTACACTTTAAAAAACTGAATTTACATATCACAGGCAAAGACAGAATGTTTATGAGATAGATATCTAAAAAAAAAAAAGAACTTTTATCCAGAACTCTATATCTCAATAATAAAAATATAGAAATACAATAAAAAGTGGGTAAAGTATTTGAATAAGCATACTTCAAAAGAAGATAAATAAATGGTAGAAAATAACTACAAAACACAATAAATATAAACATGTACAGCCTCAGTAGTTATCACAAAATTGCAACTTAAAACCACAAGGAGAAACTATTACATGCCTATTAGAATGGCTAAAATTTAGAAGTCTAGAAACACTGACTGTACAGATTTGAAACAATAAAACTCTTATATATTTCTTTTGAAAATGTTAAGTGGTCCAGCCACTTTGGAAAAAAGTTTTCCAGTTTCCTTAAATGTAAAACTTATACCTAATTAATGGCCCAACAATATCACCCCAAAGGCAATTAAATATGTTCGCAAATGACCGTAAAAACACTCGTATTCACTGTAGACAGTACTGGAAGAATTTTAGTGTCCCTTAGAAGTTCTGTTGAACAAATTTCAACATATTTATACCATTGAAAACAACTCAGTAACAAAAAATAAACTATTATTTCATCAACGGCATAGACCAATATCAAAAACATTATATTGAATGAAATAAACCAGGAACAAAAGAATACACAACACATGATCTCATTTAATAAGATTCAAAACCCAACTAATGTAGACTATGATAACAATCAAAAGAGAAGTGGCTCAGGCCGGGGATGACTATATATAGTAGAAGGTGCATGAAGGAAATGTCTATGGTTATGAAATTTCTAACTTGATTTAGATGTTGTTTACAATAGTATATATTAATACATTTGCCAAAAATCATTACATTTAACAGTTAAGTTCTGTGCATTTTTCTGTGTATAAATTATACTTTATAAAAATTATAATAAGCAGGATTTGATGGAAGAGGAAATGAGATTTGTAGGAAATAGAGTGAAAAAGTGTGGAATTGTTTCTAGAGCACAGGCCTCTCTTCTACGAATTCAGGTCAATTCCTCCAAATTTGAACAACTGAGAACTAAGGATAATGATATTGTTCTTATTCTAAAGCCTTGGGAAGAGTGAGGAATTCTTAAATACATAAAAAATACAGAGTTTATCTTAAAAGACACACTCAGTATTAATGTAAATTTTATTTTCTGGGGAGAATAAAGTACTGGTATAGGAAGGACTGAAGTTCCTGGTAATCGTATATTACTTTCATTTAAACTTTGAATGTATTTGTTCTAAGTATTTACCCTACATTCCCCCCACTTTAAAATGACTTTGATAGTGTGTGGAGGAAAGAAGGATAGACTTTACCAATTTCCTTTAAATTTGAGACTTTCTATCTACTTAAGTTGTTTGCAATTAATATGGTTATAGAGAACAATAGCTTTACTTGTTATCAATTTTTTATAACTCAATATTTAAAATACTTTTCTAAAATGTATTTATCAAGTGTATTATTTTCCAAGAATATATGTTGCAAACTCAGTGTGGAATAAATTTTAAAAGAATACTTAGTCAATGAATATATAGTTTTTTAATGTATTTTATCCCAAAGTTAAAATTCAGTTGAACAATATGGTTTTTTTTTTTTCTGCCTTATACTGTATGTATGAAAGGAAAAAAAAAAAAGCAGGGAAATGTGTTTAAGTCTCTGAAGATAACTCTGTATCAGAAAAAAACTAATGTTTATCTTCTTTCAGACATTTATGTATAGTCAATAAATCATTTAATCTACTTTAAATTGTTTTGGACAATAATGCCTAACTAATGTGGGAATAAGGTTAAGCCTTCTATTGACAAGTAGTAAACCTGCTCATTAAACTTAATGCATTGTACTGTAAATGTCACTCCCTCGAGCTCTTCTTCTAATCAATATTTTCTACTATCTTTCCCTGTCGGAGGAGATATTGTCAACCCATGGGATAATATTGACTTCACCACTATTAAGAGATAAAAACATCCACATTGAACATTTGCAGTCTCTTCTAACATAAACAGATGACTACATTATATGGTTATCTTTTTCATCAGAAAATTTCAAATTTTAAACATAGGAATGGTTCTTTTTTTGGTATTTTTAATATATCAACACTCTTCCAAGAGGAAACCAAGTTACCTTTCTGTGCTTCCTCTCTTTCCCCTTGCCACACACACATGTGCACACACACGCACACACGGGAGGACAGAGGGACCTCAATTACTGATTTTAATTTCAACTTCATAATGGTATAAAAGTGATATGCATTCAGTAGAAAACATACTGCAAACACCTATAAAACCATTTTGGTTTTCCCTTTCAATACAGTACCCAGTAACTTAAAGATATGTCCTACACTTTATTATAAAATAGTCTTTGTGTAAGATGATATTGCCCAGCTGTCAGCTAATGTAAGGGTTCCATTCCATAGGGTAAGCTATGATGTTCAATAGGCTAGATGTATTAAATTTATTTTTGACTTTTAATTTTTAATTTATGATTATTTGTCAAAATGTAACTCCATCTTCAGTTGAGGACAATCTGCATAGATGTACTCTGTGTGTGTGTGTGTGTGTGCATGTGTGTACTTACTTGGTCAACCATTATATATTGTTAAAATATAAAAACAGCCAGTTTTATATGAGGAATATAAGTATTGTGAGTTTGGCCTTCGGTACATAGAATGGCTTGAACTCCAGTATATTTTTAAAAATCTGTATTGCTATATTTTCAGAAGTGCCTCTAGGCCTAAAAGACACTCAGTGTATTCACAATATAAAAGTGCCTATGCTTTCAGGTCTCTCTATACCAAGAAATAGCCAAAGACGTGTATGTTTGCTCTCCAAGGAGCCTGCATTTTCTTATGCCTTCTATAGGAATGGCTGAGGAGGATGGGAGAAAAGGAAATATCTACCAGGGAATGGAACCAGAGCCAGCAGAATGACGGGCTAGGGACCACCTCTGTGAGGAGGACCGGGCCTTATACCAAAATCACTGTCATTCTACAGTGGGGTGTGGTTTCTCTGTTTTAGCGCTATTGATAATTTCATGATAGATATTCTTTCTCAGGGGGAGCTTTTCTTTGTGATGTAGGATATTTAACAGCATCTCTGTTCTAAACACTATGGGCTTGTAAGACACATCCCTTAATTTGGCCACCAAAAACTGTCTGTACTGTGTGAATAGCCCCAGGGGGAGCAAAATCCCCTCCCAGTCAGAGCCTCTGAAATAAGAAAACTTTCCTTTCCCAGAAAGATTTCAGAAGTATCATAGACCCAAGACTGTTATATGCTTTCCATTATTTTTTCTTTCCAAACAAGTTAATTATGATTCTTTCATCCTTGTTGTCCCATTGTGTGTTGAGAACTAAAGAAGCAGCAAAGTTGTCTTCATTTTATGTATTCCCAGATCAAGAGCTCAATATTTTGGTTGACTGAAATTTTGAAAGTCCTGGGATGATGGTGATCGTATTTTGCATGTAGGCAGGAAATGTGACCAACAGAGAAGACTCCCAGCTGTTTGTATGTAATATTAATTCTTATATTATGCTTAGTTTTTACTAAGAATTTAAAATATGTGCCACAGGTAAGGAAAGATATCTGTGTGTGTACTTGTGTATGTCTGTGTGTGTTGAAACACCTGAGGATACCTGTTGAAAGTTTTTCCCAAATGCATGCGTATCAGAGATCTTAAAAGTTCTGATGTTTTTTGCCAAAACTTTGAAGAATTCTATATTTAACTCTATCATTGTAACTATGGTAAGTGAGATAAAAAATAGTGCCTTGGTTTTCTCATCCCACTCATTGCTCCTGTTGCTTCTCTTGGTATAATCCTTGCCCATTCAGAGTGAGGAAGCCCTACAGAGCTCACTCCCTCACCCGCTTTTTTATATCCACTTCTTAAATGATAGCACAAGTTCCTTGACTTTAAATGTCACCAATGACATTGCAATTCCTACGTTTTATCTTCACTCCTGATTCTTCCCCTGAAATTTGGACTTCCGAATCAATTGTACCATACATTTCCACATGCAGAACACCATCTAACCCCAAATTCCAATAAACCCCCTACTGAGAAATCCTGAGATAACTAACTGGAAAATTGAATGAGCACTTCAAACTCAAAAATTTGCTAACCAATCCCTTCATTTTCCTTCACAAACCTGCTCCTTGTCCAGTTTTTCCTTCCCCGTTCTAGGATGTGTTACTCCATCATTTCCAGTTCAATGGCCAAAAACCTCTGCCACCCACATCCAAATAAATAGCAAATGCTGCCGGTTCTACTTCATCATGACTACTACTGTGTATAAAGATTAGGAAAAAATTCACGTATTAAATAATATTATTTATGAGTACTTATTTAAAAAATTCTAGGGCATCTATAGTTAGTATTGTATTGCATGTTACAAAACAACTAGAAAAAGGAATTTTTTAATATTCTCATAATAAAGAAATGATAAATGTTTGAGGCACTTGATAAACTAAATATCCTCATTTGATATATCAAAACATCACATTTTATTCCATAAATATATAAAATTATGTGTCAATTATAAATAAAGTAAAACTTAAAAATTAAAAAATGCCAGATAAAATATTGAGAAATAGAATTTAATAATCATATGCAAATTATTCACTTGACCAAACAGGGGTATATCCAGTAATACAAAGGTAATTTTCTACCAATGTATTTATTAGTATACTATAAAACAAAGTATAAATTTAAATGATTATACTCACTGATTCTAAAAGACATTTCCATGTCAACTAAAAGCACTTTGACTTAGAAATGAGAATGTCTACCACTTAGACAAATGTAGATACTGGAAAATGTTTTAAAATATAAAACATTTCTAGGATGACCTCAAGAAATAGAATTTCACTCCATGCTCCTGGACAGGTAGAATTCACATAACAAAATGCCAGTTCTCCAACAATGAAATCTATAATTCCAATAAGAAGCTGAGTTTATGATTAGATAAAATTAGATGTAAAGAATAAATATTCAATAGTTTAGAGTGTTCTGTGAAAGAACAAATTGAGAAATCACTTGCAGATTTTAGAATGCATGACAAAATTACCCTAATCAGCACAATGTTCTTAAAAAAATGAAATGAGATAAATTAAAAAAAGTAAGAATGTTGAGAGCTAAGAAAAATTTTCCATTATAAATAAGAAAATGGTAACTTAATACATTACAATTTATTGAATAAATTACTGTGGCATAATTGAAAAAATATGTAAAAAAATAAATCTGAGCTCTGAAGTTGCAATATTATCAAACATACATTTTCCATGCATTAGAACTCTTGGTTACTAGTATATCATCAATTCGGGCCTCATGCCCAGGGCAGTGAATGAAGATATTTCCTCATTTGTGTAAGCATCTTCTTCTTTTTTGTTTTGGGAGAGTGTTCACAAATATTTGTGCTGCTTCCCTTAGCTGATCTGAGGAGGCTTTTCCCTGCCCTTAGTGACTCCTGCTATTTGGGGAGCTTAGTTCTATTGTTGCAAGCATGAAAGAACACAGCTCTTCTCCACAGGCCTCGTACGTAATCCATCAGCTGGCATATGCATCTCTGCTTCCCTTTACGTGAGTTCAGATTTCAGTTCTCCTGGAATTTTGCAATTTTGAATTCATTGTTTCTTGCCCTGGGGTGTTTCCGTTGTTGGTTCCATGTTTGACTTTATGTAAAAATGTGCTCACATTCATGAATGCATGTATGTCTGTCTCGGAGACAGGAGTTTCCTGCATCAGCACCACATTAATAAAAATATCAGCTATGTACTAAGCAGTTTTAGAATTGTTGCTATAATTTCTGTTCATTTGAAACAAGAAAGGAGGGTGATGTACATATATCCTACAACTATTAATTTCAGGACATTTTATTATTTTTTGATTATTTATTTGCATTGAAATAGTCATTGTCTACTGTGTGAGAAAAAAGAGCATATATTATATTATTATATCTATTATTTCTGGGATTGGGAAAAAATTATATTTAGGCTCTTTTTGTAAGAAAACAGCTCACCTCAGCTCATGATTTTTTTTTGTATTTTCTGGAGGCAGTGGTTGAGTGTTTCTCCATAGCAATTTATACTCTATAAACCGTATATATATACACACACAGTATGATATTTTTTGTATTTTCTGGAAGCAGATGTTGAGAATTTCTCCATAGCAATTTGTACTTTATAAACCATATATATATATATATATATACACACACACACACATATATATACAGTGCATACACACATACACACACATATATTTTTTTCCTTACAACGATCTGTTGACATAAGTATTATTCCTTCAAATTCTTTCTATAAAGGAATGTGGCACAAAAGAAAATGGCTTGTCACAGATTGTCTTCCCCGAAAGCAGTAAAGCAGTCACTCAGACTTGGGAAAAGATCCCATAATCTTTCTACTAAATTACACTGCTTCACCGCATAAATCGCACTTCTCACTTCTTCCCTCCTTTGTCCCTTGCTTTTTCCTTTTCTTCCTACATTTCTCTACTATCCTTTTTTTAATCCTTGACTTGAGTAACTCTCCTTTTAAGGAAGATGAATAACTTTCTAATACAAACAAAACAACAGCAATAGTGTACTAAGCCGATTGTAAATTAAAATCAAAAATCGAGCTCTGCTGCCACAGCACTCAAGTAGATATTACAGAGTACCCAGTATGTCCTTTGACTAGAACACTGAAAAAAGACCACATTTTCATTCCTCTTCAGTCAGTACATATAACACCAAAAATATTATCTGCCAATAAGAATGGCCTTCATCTTTTTACTTTTTGTTTAAAAAGCATCCTTTCAGCGTTGCAAAGGCTAATATCTTACTCTTATAATTTTGCTCTTCATAATAGGGCATGTGTTAATATTTACGAGAGAGAATGTGTCTGTTCAGATGAAAACTAGTCACTACACATCACTTTAAGAAAAGAATAGCAGATGCTTAAAAGACTAAGCGATGTTCCTTTCTGAATAAATATCTCTGATTATTCTTTTCTGTGGGTGACTAACTATATAAAACGTGATTAGATCTAACAATGTATTGATGCATCACAGTCTTAGGCAGAGTTAATAGTGTACTTAGCTTGGGCCTGCCTTTCTTTCTTTTCTCATTTTCTAAGCTGCAGTGTGGCATAGCCCTTAGTCAATATAGCGACTCCCTCCTGAGCAAGCATTAAATTGAACAGATGAATGGCAGCATTTTAAAGCAGATCTGATAATCCAGACATGCTTGTGGGTTTTAAAGAGGCCACATCAGATAAAAAGAACTACTGGACACTTGAGAGCCAGCATATTCTTCCAAAAAAGAAAAGATCTTGAGAAATCAATAGGACCATAGATAATATTCTCCAAAAGATCAAATAGGGAAAAAGAATATTTCTGTTCCTCTAGAGCAACATACAATATTTGGTGGAAATGTTCTTTCAAATAAATTTATTCATACTGTAATTTTATCTAAAGAGCCTAATATTTCTAAAAATGACTTTAAAATCTCCTACATTTTGTCAGTAATCTTAGACTTGAATACTAAAAAAAAAATCTTGAAAGTATTTTCTATCACAGTAGGTGCCCAAAGGAAAAATAAAGTCCTCAAAAAGTGAGTTCATAAATCATTTAGGGTTTCAGTACTCAGAGAATGGAAAAGAATTTCCTGAAGGACTTCTTAGGGGTGTGTGTGTGCACACACAATTGTGAGAGAGTTTTAGCAGAGTATTGTATATCTGAAGTTCAACATAACATTAATAGTCATCTGATTTCAGAAGAGAAAAAACTTCTCCCTAATGATACTGATCTTTTAAATCTAAGACTTTATGCAAAAACCTACCCCAAATTGGAAACATTTGTTATTATCTAAATGAATTATGCCTACTGATGAATGGACTACATCTGCACATTAATTGAAACCATTTCTGTGAGTCCTTTTATCATTAAAAAAGGATTTTATTTGCCAACTGAATGGAATAAGGCTATGAAAATTCACAAAAAGGTAGAAAAGATAGGAAGGGAGGATCTAACCTAAGAAATAAGCAACACATACATTTACACAAGTTTAGCTTGTTGTCAAGTTAAACAAAAATTCACAGTTTCCAGTATGTAAAATTAAATATAGTTGAAGTCAAAACCAATGGGTTGGAAGACAACAAACAATCAAGGACTGAAGTCAGAGGTGTTGTTTTGGTAACATGAGACACGGCTTCATTTGGTGCAACTGTATTTTTAAAATAGCTGTCAGCAAGCACATACTTAATAACATTTTATCAACCACCTAGGGAAATGGACATGAGTAATTACTCATGAAAACTGAGCAGCTAACAACAGAGTACACATACTGATCTCCTTGAGTATAAGTCAATAAGCGTGTAAGTTACCAGAGTGCAAGAATCAGCTCACACTTACTTTTCCCCATAGCAGTAAGAACAGGGGCTGGACTTGGGGGTGGGGAGAGAGTTCAATAAACATGATTTAAATGAATGAATGGGCTTTTTAGGAAGAATTATATAAAAACTATACCAATCATAGAAAACATTTTCCTAGTTTTTTAATGCCTTTTAAATTATTTTTCTCTCTCTTTTCCTCTGCATTTGCTAATATGAAATAATACAAGTGTTAGTTTTACAGTAGTTTCTCTAATTCCTTAGCCCATTCAAGGTGCTATAAGAATTTTCTTTAGACTGAATGACTTATAGGCTGTAAGAATTTTTTTCTCACAGTTCAGGAAGCTAAAAGTCCCAGATCATACAGGCATCCTCAAACTATGGCCCACAGGCCACATGTGGCCCACCGAGGACATTATCCGGCCCACCAGGTGTTTTTGCTGCCACCGCTGCCTGTCCTGCTTAGTAGCCGACTCGTCCCCGAGGCCCGCAGTCCTGCCCTCCAATGGTCTGAGGGACAGTGAACTGGCCCCCTGTTTAAAAAGTTTGAGGACCCCTGGAAGCAGAATCTCTCTGGTAGGTCCTTGGTCTCAGAGATTGCTAGAAGGAATCCATAAACCCCCACAAGTAAGACAAAAGCGTAGATTTTGTTCATAGATAAGAGGAGAAGGAAGATAAAGCCTCATAGCAGCAAGTGAGCTTCACACCTGGGCAGCCCATTTGGTCTTTCTGTCCCCGGATTTATTTGGGGAAATGGAATGTATGACTAAAATATATCACTACATTTGGCACCTGGGCCTGTGGGCAGAAATCAATTTTAAAACTGGCACTGTGTAGGAATACAGCCTGTGTAGTGTGTGCCACTCTGCCCCAGAGTGGTGGTTTGTATGGAAGATTTGATCAAGCTGGGTTTTGTGAGATGAGCCCACTTGGGCTGAGAGAATGTAGCCTGTTTACAAGCTGGCTTGTGAGCCTGTTTGGGCATTGAAAATGGGGTCTGTATGCAGAGCTAGATGAAGAGGGGCAGCATCAAGAGTGCCTGATGAAAACCTGCTGCTGAACGGCAGACCGCTAATTACTGTGTTCTCACATGGGGGAAAGGGCATGGCAAGTCTATGGGGTCACTTTTCTAAGGCCACTAACAGAGTTCAGAAAGGATCCTCCCATATGACATAATCATCTGATGAAGGTCCAACCTCATGATAGCATCACATTGAAGTTTAGAAATTCAACACAGAATTTTGAGGAGGAAATCAATATTCAGTCCACCACATTTTCTAGCCAGTCCCCCTAAGCTTTCTACGTCTATCCTTCCTTGTTTTCTTCATCCTTACATCTCTGAAATGCTATTAGTAAGAGCCCGTCTGTTCTACTCAAGATTCTTTAACCATCTAGTGTATTTTACACAATCCCAACTCCCCTAAATAAAACCTCTTCCAAATAAAACCTTTTGATACAAAGAGAATTCTACAACCCAATTATTAGCTAAAAGATACCTTGAGGAACGCTGCTAACCTTCTTTCTTGCTGATTTTATGATACATCGCTTACATGGAATTAATTTTTCATCAAGGTTGATCACTCAGCTATGTTCTTATAACTTTCAGGATGAATTACTGCCTCTTTCAAATGTTGCTTGTTTGGTTTAATTTCCAGACTGTCTTCCTTAGTTTAAGAGACCTGGGTGTTCACCACAGCCATGAGTAAGAGGAATCAGTTCTTGCTTTCTCTGTAGTTACTTAGGATACTCCATCATCCTCCAGGCAGATAGGGACTTGATAATTTTATATTTTACTTGTTATTACTTAATTAATTGACACCATAATTTTGATCAAATGAAAGATATCATAATTTGTCTTCCATACAATATAAACAATGTTCTAGAAATATTAATTGAAACTACTGACTGATAAGTACCTAGAGCAATGGTTAAGATATACTACATGGTCGATATTTTATTTACAGTTTCCTATGTTTAAAAGACAAGACCAGCTGAATGGAAAAAGAAGACTGTGGATAATGACTATAGAATAAATATTATTCTAACGAATACTATTATTATTTTTTCATTCCCTTTCGGTGAAGGTTATTCTCAAAATATAGCTTAAAAATCAGCAGGTATGGTGAGCTATTTATTTGAGTGATTATCATAAGAAGGAAACAAAGAAAAGAAGGAAAAGCCCACAGAAAAATATTGATGAAAACATTAGGTACATCAGAAAAACCACTCCGGTTTATTGATCTAATTCATTCTTCTATGCTTGACAGAGAACATCCAATATTCGGAATTATCTATCTATCATTTTGACATTGCCCTTTGGAGAGTAATTATCAGTACTAATTTATGTAATTTCTTCATCCATCCAAAGGTTTCAGAACTCACACATGCTGTTGAACATTTGTGTATTTTAATTTTACATTTACAGGTACATTTTATATATATTTTAGGCAAGATAATAAGACTAGTATAATGTTTTACAAGTTTTTTCAAATGGAAATGAAATTCTTTCTAAGGTATTTTTCTTAAAAAGCTTCCAAAAGACTTTCAGTGTTTGAAGTAAATGTTCTTCTTTTTTTCTAAGCCAGCATGTGTATAGCTATCTCTCATAAGAAATAGAACCATTTAATAGACGTATGTGTTTTGGAGAAAAAACAAAAACAAAACTCTTTGGAAGGTCTAGGGCATTGCTTTCCAGTAGAAATGTAATGTGATCCATAAATGTAATTTTAAGTTCTCTAGTAGCCACATTAAACATTAAAAAAAACAGGTGAAATTGGTTTTTATGATTGTGATATTAAAGAAACATATTTGGTCTTTGCCCTGGTTTGTGGCACAGCATTCCTAAAACCCTTGGAATTTCCTAAGTGATAAGGCTACCAGAAGCCTCTGTTGTTCTAACGGGGTGATTCTTGGTGGGCTCCTAGATAGTTCTGTGATGAGGACTGACACAGCTTCTGAATGGGGGGCTTTTAACTGCAAGGACTGCTCATTCATTCAAATCTTGTAACTTTCAGCTGCACCCTATTCAGTCACCAAATGATGAAAAGGGGCTGGAGATTGAGTTCAAGAACCGATAACCAATTATTTAATTGAGCATGTGTGTGTAGTAGAACCTCATATAAACTCCTGAATGATGGAGATTAGAGAACTCATGACTGGGTGAAAACACTGAAGTTCAGGGGGTGGGGGCGGGCACCAAAAGAAAGCATGGAGACTCCTTGCCTCCCCACCTTCCCATTACCTTGCCCTACACGTCTGTTCTGCTTGGCTATTGCTGAGCTGTATCCTTTAAACAAACCAACAATAGCAAACAGAGTGCCCTCCTGAGTTCCATAAGTTATTCTAGCAAATTCACTGACATGAAGTGGGTGTTTTGGGGAACCTTGATTTGTAGCAAAGTCCGACAGAAATGTAAACAACATGAAGACCCCATATTTGTGACTGGGGTCTGAATTGAGCATGTTCCTGTGGCATTGAGATTTTAAACCTGTGGAAACTGGCGCTAACTTTGGGTAGCTGGTGTCAGAGTTAAATTGAATGGTAGGACACCCAGCTGGGGTCCCTTCACTTACCCTCTGACTACAGGGTCTTTCCTTTGCAGCTCTGCGGGGATCAAGCCATTCTAGCTACTGAGTCTCTGTATAAACAAACACCCAGGAAGAGCCAGGTTTTGAAAAGAAGTTCAAACTTTTTTGAATTATTTAATACTTACTTCCAGCAGCACTCAACCAAAACAAACTAAAATAACATGTTTTATTTGAGTTTCTAACACCAGAATTTCTAGATATTTACACCCGAACTCTTCAGCACATCAGAAGCTCTGCAAATGGTTGTACACGGTTGACCACCCCTTATTTAATATGTAGCTTTGGTGGGGGCCTCAGCATTAGTGATAAACTGGAAAGGAGCAGAAATAAAGGAGACACTCAGTATCACGTGTGCACATCTCCAAAGTGTTGTTTCAAATTCA
This sequence comes from Otolemur garnettii, assembly GCF_000181295.1. Classification (NCBI taxonomy): domain Eukaryota; kingdom Metazoa; phylum Chordata; class Mammalia; order Primates; family Galagidae; genus Otolemur; species Otolemur garnettii. The sequence goes on along the minus strand of NW_003852404.1, from coordinate 16,798,118 downwards.
AAATTGAGAAGGCCATTCTGAATTGGCTGGAGTTCACAGATTCATAATGACATAATTTACTTGTCAAATTTCCAAGAAGTTCAGTGAGTTGCTTTAAAGACAAACACACCCTGGAGCCTGACACCTCAGACTTTAGATATCATTTTGCAGTCATTTACCTCAGGGAGTTATTTAATTGACCTGGTCTTGAGGGAATAATAGAATAATACTTCCCTTACATGATTGCTTTCAATTAAACATACACAGACCCAGATAGAAACATCTTCACAGAATACATAAAGGGCTGCCTGACACCTGCGAATGGTCTCTTACATGGCAAATGCACATTTTCTTTCCAGTAAATATAATGAGAGTTTATAATTTCTATTATCAAACCAAAGTCTCTCTTTGCTAAGAGAGAATATAAGAAATACATTTGTGAGAGAAAGTTCGGCTACTAATAAATCTCCCCAGCAATTCTTCTGATGGTTTATGATAACGCATCATAAGGGTTGATTGAATCAATCAAGGGTTGATACAATAAAACTTATTCTGACTGTCCCCACTTTAAATCGTCTCCAACACACTTTGAGTTTGGGACACTTTCTGTTTGGGATGTTTTCTGTTTCTTAATGTTGGCACATTTGAAAGATGTGGTGAAAATGAGATAAACTGATCTTTATTAGAAAAATCTTAAAAGAAATTAGTTGATTTTAAATTAGTTGAAACAAATTTAAACCGGGTTGAAAGTCCATATAAACAAATATTATAAAGTGTAATTTCTTGGTCCCAGTGCAAGTTAACTCTTTTTTATTATTTAAATTGCACACTCTTTTACTGTTGGGGAATCGTTGAGGGTACAATGGTTTCATTTTATTTAGATTTCTTGATTTATGTTTTTTTTTTTTTTAATAGTGAGACTCTATCTCATTTTGTTCTTGGTAGAGTGCCGTGGCGTCACGTGGCTCACAGCAACCTCCAACTCCTGGGCTTAGGCAATTCTCTTGCCTCAGGATTTATGTTTTGTGAAATTGTTAATAATTTATCCTTTCCTTCAACACATATTTCAAGTTACACTATTGGAGTAATCAACACTGCTAATCACTAATTTTTACTCTGAAACACAATCTTGCCTCCTTGTTTCCAAACAGTGTTTCTTACTAAGAGTATCAATTCATGACTAACCACAGCCCTCAAAGATTTAACTAAGGACAGCAAGATTTAAAATCAATAATTCCTTTAAACCTTTTCAATATTTTTAAAAGCCATGCCAGGAAGTAAGACATACTGGCTTTCACTTTCAGTAATCTGAAAATAATAGCATGAATTATGTAAGTAGCCTCTGATTTAGCAGAATTGTGTCATATTTTTCATTCTAACATTCTTTGTTTAGTATGAAAAAGCCCTGTCTGCTACATGGGTGGTTCTCAATGAGTGTGATTTTTTTCCCAGAAAAATCATTCAGGAGATACTTGGTAATGTTTCCAGGCAGTTTGCACTGTGATCGGAGAGCAAAGATGCAACTGGCATCTAGGAGGTAGAAGTCATGAGTACTGCTACACATCCTAAAATTCACAAAGCAACCCCCACAACACGGAATTGGCCAAATATATCAATAGTTAGGAGGAGCCTTGTTCTATGTGTTACTTGACTTAATTGAAGTTTGTGTTAATATCAAAGGGATGATTTTATGGATTCAAAATAGCTGACTAGAGCCACCCATCACTCCTTTCCCCCTCCAGGACAAAAACACAAGTAGATAATTCACTGAATAGATTATCTAAGAGACAACATTGGAATCCAGCAGGGGAATCATGGGGAGCTCTGAGGTACAGAGGGAGAGAGAAGCAAACAGTAGGCACGGCCAGGAGTGGCTTGGAAAAAAACAAACTCCCCAGAGTGGGAAACAGGGAAGAGAAGAACTGCCAGTGGTCCACATTCCCACCAAGATCTCCTCAATCAAAGAAAAGAGAGCTCCTTGGCCCTTGCTGGCCCCAAGACGAGTATGGGGAGCTGCCTGGATTCCATTGTTCCAAAAGGAAAGTTTGTGCTGTGTCCTACATAGACCCTGAGACCAACGCAGCTGCAGGTGGCACCACTTTGAGAGTCCAGTCCCTATGGACTACATCCTGTCCTGGGGCACAACTTCTGCTTCTTCGCATCCCTGGGGCCCTTCTGCTATCTCCATACACTCAGAGGGCTGTAATATCAGGACACTGGCTGAATCCAGTATCTCAGTAATGTCTACAGCAGTCCAGACCATTCAGTGGCCCACACTGAAGGCAACAGGTGGTATAGTCGACCAGGGAGGCTGCCTCTGTGCAAATGGAGACAAAGTATATCCTCTCTGCAGCCTGAGAGCTACCTTTCCAAGGCCACGGACACCTATCCCCAGCAGCGGGACACTGTGCACCTGCACATACATTCAGGTGACCTGGGGACTGGGCCACTGAGCACCCTCCATGGCTGGAGGGTGAGCCCACCTGGCATGATGGCACTGGTGTCTGTGTTCACCATGAGGGATTGTGTGACAGTCTGCCCTACCTACCAACTGCCAGTTCCCATGCTTATTGTCTGGGGCTCTGGGGAGTGACCGGTACCACCTTTTTTCACTGGCTTCTTTATGTGTACCATCCAGGGCCCTGAATTTAGTCCTGCTCCACCTGATCCGTCCTCCAATGGTGGCCAGATACCATCTGGGGACCTGAAAACAAGTTGCCACCACCCACTACCACTATTGATGACACAGTCAGCATACTGTCTCAGGGCCTGGTGATCAGCCTGTCCCAACTTCTACAGCCTGTCCCTGTGTGTGACATCATGGGACTTGAAACAAGCGCATTCTACCTGGCACTGTCCCTTCCATTGTCTGTGTCCATTATTTAGGGGCCTAGGGATCAGCCCTATATGTCTGTACCACATGTGCCCACACTCATCATCTAAGGACTGGAAGACAGGCCTGCTTGTCCTACAAACACCACTGTCACTGTGGCCTGTGCACACATGCCACCCATGCCACCTGAGATCTTGAGGACTGGGCCATCCAACCAGGTGACACCACCACCGACACACACATATGCTACTTGGGGGCCCAAGTGTTAGTCACTGATGATACCAACAGCACTCACACCATCCAGGGACCTGAGGACCTCCTTGTCCTGCCCAGCACTGATTGTCAGCACCCAAGCAGGACACCTTTAGACCCAAGAATCAGACCTCAAACCTACTGCCCTGATGCTGGCACACACCATCTGGAGACCCATGAAAAGGCATGACTGGCCTGCCTCCCACCACTGATGCTTGAGAACATGACCGCCTGACATCCCTGTTCCCAGCAAATGTTCATCACAACACCCACTAACACCTGCAACCTAAGCCACTGAATACCTCACAGATAAGATTGACACTGATTACAGCTAACACAATTGTACAGATATTATGCTATTATGCTCACCTAGAATATTATGCTCACCAAAGAGCCCTGCCCAACCAATATCCTAAATACATATAAAGAAAAAAATTCCTCATATGAATGGCAATTAAATAAGATTGTGAGAAGCAACTATTTCACTAGATGCACACATGTCAGCATAAGACTCAAGGAACATAAAAATAAATCAAGGGAATATAATCTACAACAGAGCACAGTAATTCTCTAACAACAGATTCCAACAAAAAAGGAAATCTATACAATTCCAAAAAATAAATTCAAGCTAATGATATCAAAGTAATTCACTGAAATACAAGAAAGCACAGACAAGTGATAAAAAGAAATCAGTAATATAATTCGTTATCTGACTGAGAAGAGATAGATACTACTTATACTAAAAGAAAGAACCAAAAACAGATGCTGGAACTTAAGAATACAATGAAAAAGCTTCAACAATAGATTAGATCAAGCCTAAGAAAGAATATCTGAATTTGAGATAGATTTTTTGAAATAACCTCATCAGATATGAAAAAAGAAAAAGAAGAAAGTCCTTGTTTCATATTGGACCCCCTAAGTTGACAAAATGTTCTAATTTGGGGAATATCAGAAAGCAAAGAGAAAGCAAACACATAGAAAATATATTTAATATATTATTTAATATATTTAATTATTATTTAATATATTCAATATTCAATATATTTAAATTGAATATTTATATTCAATATATTTAATATAATAACATATGAAAAATTTCTGAGTCTGTCAAGGGTCAGAAGAGGTATAAAAGGTCAATTAAGTTTGCAAACTTGCCACCGTGTGCTTACATTGGCAGCACTGTACAAACAACTCAGTAAAGTTTCATGGATGCAAACATTCTTCACAAAACACTAGCAAATGAAACCCTATAAAATGTCAAAAGGCAATACACCATGCTCAAAGGGATTTATCTCACATTGGAAAGGATACTTCAAAATAAACAACCAGAACATATAATACAGCATATAAATAGAATAAAGGGCAAAAGCATATGATCATCTCAATACACACATAAAATGCATTTTGATAACATTAAATGATAAAAAAAATTCCACAATTAGGCACAGAAGGAACATACTCCAGTATAACAAAGAACTAAGGTCGCACTGAATGGTGGGAAGCTAAATGTCTCTCCTCCAGGAACCAGAACAAAGTAATTATGCCCACTCTCACCATTCCTATTCAACACAGTACTGGGAAGTTTCAGCCAGAACAATCAGGTAAGAGACACAGATAAAAGGCACTGCCACTGGAAAGAAGCGCTGATGGCCATTGCAGAAAAAGGTTCTACAACTGCCGTGGAGAGTGGATTAGGCACTGGCATTGGTGTGTAGCTTCCTCCGGGGAGTCCTTAAAAGGTAACCATAGCAATATTCACCAACAAGGATGTCATACTTAATCTAGGATGTGTTTGTCAACTTAATTGTCAGACTTTATATGTGATTTTAAATTAAAAGCTGTTGTTTAATCCTCATTTTATTTTGATGAGCCTGGAATTTATACTCCTAACTTCCAGTGGAAGATAAAACATAACACAGACTTTGAATGTTACCTAATGGCCATTTTCACCTTCTTCCCTAAACGGCAATTTCATTTGGATGGGACAGCAGCGTGCCCACTGGAAGATGTGAAATCTCAGCATATCTTGCAGGGTGTCCCATGATCAGCCTCTGGTCTGTCAGAGATGGGTGGATATATCTCAGGTTCTTCCCTTCTCAAACAAAGAAATTTGACTTGCGAGGTCTTATCCTTTTACTGGCTCTTCTTTCTGATAGAAACACAGCCAGAGTACCTGGAGATAGAGACCTAGAGAACACTTCTCTACACATTTTAAGAAAAAAAAAAGCTTAAAAAAATTTAAGCCACTGCATTTGCTTTAATGGTACATGTGCGATGTGTAGCCGAAAGTCTGCTTAGCAGAGGCCTGGTGGCCTGGAAAGCTTCAGTAATACATCCAGGATGTTCGGGCTTCACTTTCTTTTGAAAATCCTGGGTGATCAATTTATTGCTTCTCATCAGTGTGTCCGTTATATACCAGCAATATTTTATGTTCATTCAAATACAACTCTGGAGAAAATAACATATTAAGCTTTCAAATAGAAGGATAAATAAAAACAAATATATCTTAGCGCTCATTTATGATCAGTTTATCATTGAAGGTGTTTTCAATGAGTTAAGAAACACCTGCGGCTATTTTAAAATGAAAAAGACTTTTGCAATTTTTTATATGATAGATATTTTTATTAGTTGACAATAAAACAATTTTCTGATCTATGGCATCATTTAGACCAAGAAACTCTGTGATTGTTTTCCCCTTAGCAACAAGAACTTATTTCTCTTTTAAAATACAGTCTTGCCTTAAAAACTCATTAAAATAGAAATCTATAGGTAGTACCCAATCAAAAATTGATCATGTTAATGAAAGATTCATAGGTTAAAAAATTCTTGTAAGTTTTATTTTCAAATTCTATAAATCATTTTGTTTCAATGTTAATGAGAGCATAAAATGTATCATTCTGCTTCCAGGAAATATATGTTGAGAGAAGATAAAAAAATGCCATTGAAAATATAGAATGCCATAGTAAGTTCACTGGATGTATAGTCAAGATGTACTGAAAACCAAATTCTACCTCTAATTAACTGAATGCTTTAAATATTGTTCTATTAGTCAGAAAATGAGCATAGTTACATCTGTCAAATGTTTTAGATTTTGAAAAGACAAGATGTAACTATAAAATATTTTTGAAAATTGGTATCCATATGAAATAAATTGGATAGGTGTGTCTGAATACAATCAATACATCAGAAAAAAAATCAATTTTATAGTTACTATTATAATCTTGAGGTTAGGATGCATAAAGGATTATGTCTATAGAAAAAAATAATAATTTAAGGGCGGTGCCTGTGGCTCGAATGAGTAAGGCGCCGGCCCATATGCTGGAGGTGGCAGGTTCAAACCCAGCCTTGGCCAAAAAATAACAATAATAAATAATAATAATAATAATTTAAAAGGAAAACCTAATAAATAATTACAATACATCTCTAAAAGTTCACCTATGTGTGAAGCAAAATATCTTAATTTGGATTTATGGATTCATTAACTTTGAACCACATATTTATCATATTTCATCTAGGATATTATAGTGACTATACTTTTTAAAAATTATTATTAGGTAAAGTCTACATCCTTCTTTAGGGCTGCATGAATGGAGCTGGAAAATATTCTCTATTTCAAAGTATCTCAAGAATGGAAGAAAAAGTATCCAGTGTATTCAGCCCTACTATGAAACTAATTTATAGCTTTCACAGGAAAGCTATAACCCAATTATAACCCAAGAATATGAAAAAAAGAGAGAGGGAGGGAAGAGGGGGAGGATGGGTGGAAAGAGGGTGATTGGTGGGGATCACTCCTATGGTTCATCTTATAAGGGTACATGTGAATCTTTCTAAATGTAGAATATAAATGTCTTAACACAATAACTAAGAAAATGACATGAAGACTAATGTTAACTAGTTGATGAAAATATTTCAAATTGTATATAAAAACAGCACACTGTACCCCATGACTGTATTAATGTACACAGCTATGATTTAATTAAAAAAAATTAATAGTAGTCCTCACATAAAGAAATGTCAAATGCCTGAGGTAATAGCTACCCAAAATACCTTGATTGGATTAATCTGTACTATATGTATACCTATGTCCAAACCTCAAGTGTACTCTATAAAGATACACTACTATAATGTGCCCATGATAATAAAAAGATTAAATCAATGTACTCAATATTAATATGGAGCCAGTAGACAATCTAATTCTTGCCCATATAAGACAAGACCTCATTTCAATTCAAGTTGAAGGGGATGAGAAATGGGGGGGCTTCGTGTGCTTCCGCTTAAGGCACACAACATAGGGGTGTGTGGCACACCTTTTGGGTGTGGGACACAACCACAAGAGAGACTCTACTTAACAAATTCAAATGTTGTAACCTGGTTGTTCGTACCCTCTCATTAACCTGAAATAAAACTAAATAACTATTAAAATTAAAAATTAAATTATTAGCATTAATATGAATTTCTACAATATAGCTTAATGTAAGATAAATAGAGTAATATTTATTTCTATGTAATCAAGGGTGTAGAAATTCAAATTAGTAAAAATGCTTTTGAGAGAAGGGAAACTGTAATACATCAAGGAATAAATAAAATTAAAAAGATACGCATTCTAAATTTAGAAGCCATAAAGTCTCACTGAAGAACATAATAGAAAATGTAAACAATGCTGAGATCTACTGTGCTGTTGGGTAGGCAGATGTACATATGTTTAAAAGTACCTACGCCTTCCAAAGTAAGATATAATTAAGCATTCTAATCATTATTTTATTTTGTAGAGAGGGAAACTTTACATAATCATTTTAAAGTAATTTTAGAATGCAAAGAAATAATAAGAAAGTTAGAATGATACAGGGGAAATCACCTAGTAATTATTCCATTACTAAGACACAGATACCACAGCTTGGTGATCCATTCCTGGGTTGGTGGGCATTTAGGCTGTTTCCATGTTTTGGCGATTGTAAATTGAGCTGTAATATACAGTCCAGTGCGAATGTCCTTATAACTAAATGATTATTTTTTTCTTCTGGTAGATAGGGTTGGTACCTGGCTCCTGTGCTCCAGGGTTTGTGGACCCTGGATCACAGATTTAGAGGAACATAGAGCCTTCCAGCTGTTCATAACATTACACCGTGAAAAGCAGACTGTTTTCTTTCTTTTGTTCAGGGTAGTGGAGCATGTCTTCATCAAATGTGCTCTAGGAGGGAAAGGTCCTGGGAGAGCGTTCCCATCTTCTGCTAACAAATCACGAGCTGGTTACTCACTCTTTCCTTAAGGAACTTTCCTTCTACTTGGGAGAGGGGATGCAGAATGCATTGCTCAGACAACGATGGGTTGTTCTTTAAGGACAGCTGTACTTAGGGCTTAACCATTGTTTTCTTTTAATGCCATGTGGGATCCCTTTTAAGCAGTCCAGATTCTCAATTTACTTAGAGAATAAGTAAAATTTAGGGAGAGTTCAAGGAAAGTTACTTTGAAATACAGTAGGCTTCAAACTTAAGTCATGTTCTGTATTAATTCAGTAGTGAAGAAACTGATATTTCATATTCATCTCTCTGATTTCCAAATTTTCTCTATCAATATGTTTTGAATTTATACTAGAGTTAAGGGTCTGAACAATTATCATTGCTAAAATGTTAAGCACCTTGCACCTAGTAGCATTCCTGCCTTTTCATTTAGTTTCTGCAAAAGTATGTGTAATCTGCCTAATTTAACTAATAATTTCTAAGAATAGAAATTCTAATGATATAAAATTGTTATCAATTGAGATGTTTCTTAGGGATGATGATTTAGTTCACTTAACTTTTCTCATAGTAGATAGTACTTTCTTGACCAGGAAGAATGTTCTGCCACGAATAGAAACTCGATTTGTTTTAACAAGTGCAGGATTTGTTTTTATTTGCCAGGCAAGGCTGGTTTACTAGATACAATATTGACAGAGACGGAAGTCAACATTTACAGTCTCAGCATTTCCAGTGTTAATATGCGTAAGAGAATAGAAAAAGCAAACAACTAGGCTATAAAATGCCTTTGTCTTCCCTTGATCAGGAAAAATACTACCAAAAATGTAATGTAAACAAATGTGTAAGCTGAGTAAGTGGAGCCCAACTGGAAGTTATACTTCTTTTCTTTGTAAGTAAACATCTAGCTTGCTTAGGAACCGATGGGCAATATAGTTTATGGGAACACGGTGTGTCGATATTTACAAGAAAAAATCTGATAGTGCTTCAAGAAATACCCTTCTATGTGTAAATGATTCTTTAAGTTAAAAGTCTTTTTCAGAAATGACCCTTCTTGTTCAACATAGATTCCATAAAAGAACCAAAATTATCTTTAAAACATAGATTATGTTCCTACACCTTCATTTTTTCAAAATACACACATAAACACACCATATTATGAAACAATATGAAAGCTTGAAGTCCTTTTGTTCTAAATTCAAATGAATAACTTATTGGTATGCTATTTCAAGTCATACCCATACCTTCTTTGGTCCCTGAACAATGTACAAATAATCCGGTTTTTACACAAACACATTTCAGGCTGCTACATAAAAGGGCATTCCATTTTCTTGATCTGGTTCTTATAACTAGAATTATAAGAAATATAATTCTTATACTAGAATACTGTTTTTTTTTTTACATGAATGTGCATTTTAGGCAGTTAAGCCAGTTTCATTGATGCAAATAGTCAAATAGCAGAAATGAACCTTTTGGGGTGTCTCAGTTATCCTTTGCTTATTCCCTATGGAGATAGACCACTGGAAAATAATTCCTTGACCTCTGGCTGTCTGCCCCTCTCTGAGCTTGCCTATCTATGTTATTCTTTCTTCCTTCAAATTCCCTGTCAGATTCTACATCTTGATTCATCTCTTGCCATTTTTCTAATCATGCTTGCCTCAAAATAGATGCTGCAACAACAAAGGACACATTTAAGTTACAGAAACATGCAGAGCTTTTTGCCACAACATTTTTTGCCTTTTAGGCCCTTTCGTTCAATTCCTAATTTATACATTTGATTCCCCTTTAAATGATAATGTCTTTCTTTTTTTTTTTTTTTTTTTTTTTTGAGACAGAGCCTCAAGCTATCACCCTGGGTAGAGTGCTGTGATGCCAACACAACCTACAACTCCTGGGCTCAAGCGATTCTCTTGCCTCTGCCTCCCCAGTAGCTGGGATTATAGGCAACTGCCCCAACACCCAGCTCTTTTTTGGTTGCAGCCATCACTGTTGTTTGGCAGGCCCAGGTTGGATTTGAACTTGCCAAGTCAGGTGTATGTGGCTGGCACCTTAGCCACTTGAGCCACAGGTGCCAAGACAATGATAATGTCCTTGAGAAGCCATGTCTTAAACTCCCTCATTCAGAGTTAGGTGTAGGGTTGCCAGATAAAATACAGAATGCCCAACAACATTTGAACTTCAGATAAGCAATATTTTCTTATATGTGTGTATTATTATATATAGTGCATGTGTATGTTTTTTGTGGATAAATTTCTGAAGATAGAGCACATGGAGGGAGAAAAATCCCCACAATTAGTGTAAACTTCTTAGCAAGATAGATGCTCAGAAGTATTACACTAGTTCAATGTGAATTAACTTGTATTACAGTAAATGGCATTTCCAACTAAAATTGTAGTTTATAAAGTGGATTTGTGTTCCTTGGCCTTGAAAGATTGGATAAACTATCATTTTGAGAAAAATATACCCATGTTCCTCCCTCTTATGAATTCTGTTTTGAACTGTATTTGTGTATAATCTGACCAAATTATATTGTTTCTCAGTTCGAAAGACTTGATTCTTGTAAGTTGACTAGTAGTAATTAACGAAAAACAGAGAATTTTGAATGCTGTTACTTTTAGGCATCTAGAATCAAATTTCACTCTTGTTATGTATACACAGTGCATAGAAAATCATTAATCAAAGAGTAAGGTGACATCCACTCAGAGGTTGATAAAATACATTATCAAGGGGCACACAGATTGACATTTGTGACTGAAAATCACAGGACATGATAAAAGTTAGTTTTATAAAAATTAATCCCTGTTTTTACCATATATTAATACAACAGCACCTAATTCTCTATCAGTATGCTTAAATTAAAATAAAATACGACCTAATATTAACTTTAGCACATTTTCTATAATGAATACTTGAACTATTTTTTAAAAAAGCTAAATATAGTAAAAAATCAGATCCCCAAATTGTCAATTTTTAGGGTATCTTTAAAGGTCGTACATGTGTTTCATATTTGCATACATATATATCACACATACATTCACACAAGAAAGATATTAAAACGGAGGAAAAGGTTTAACTATTTGGATGTCTAAATAATAAAGTGTCCTTATTCCTGTAGTTACTTTCAGCAGAGGCGTGGGTATACAGATGATTTGGTTTCCTCCCTTCTTAGCAACATTTTCTAAATAATATATAATGAGTATATTTTCAGCAAGTAATAAGCAACATAGTTTTAAAAAATCGTTACACTTTGGAAAACATTTTACCTTTTACTACTCACGTCATTTGCCAGAGGCCTAAATGCATAACAGATTCTGCTGAGCTCTCTGCGCTCAGAAAAGCTCCAATGTGAAACCCGCTGGATGATAAAACCGCACAGAAGGCTCTAATTTGTTTCCTAATAAGCTGTATAAAAGTCCCTTCCTGAGTGAAGAATAGGTCAATTGTACTTTGTTTGCTATTCTTATTTATATCTTCAAGGGAATATGTTTAACATTTTCCCCGGGGTCCCTTTTCGTAGTTATTGATGATTTCAGCTATTCATTGGCATATGCTGAACTGGAGTATACCAGGGGATGAATTTCTCAGTTGTATAAAATGAGTTGATTTGTGTAAGAAAACACTGCCCTAAAGCCTCAGTGCTGAGAAATTAATCTTTACAAACACAGAGAAATCCCCACTGCTCAACCAAGTTCTCAGGGCACGAAATGAGGAAAATAACCTGAACTTCATCATTACCACTCATATATTTCCTCATGGTTTTCTATTGAAAATCACATAGCATGTCTAATAGGGCACTTGCTAAATCTGGAAAGTACTAGGTACTTTAAATGAAGCTGCTTTCACTATGATGAGCAACTACGTGGCAAAAAAGGACATAAAAATACATCCAAACACATTGTATAGAACAAAGGTTTTTGAGACATTAGTTTAGATTTATTTTGAATTTTTTCCTCTTCTTCAACAGCTTTATTGCACTATAATTTACATATTATAAAGTAAGCTATTTGAAGCATACAATTCTTTACTAGATTCACAGAGTTTGCCACCATCACCATAAGATCATTAGGTTTATCTATTTTTTATTTCAGATGAATAGGGGGGTACACATGATTAGGTTCCATAGTTTGCTTTTCTAAAATTAAAAGTCCAAGTTGTAGTTGTGTCCCGGAGTCCACCCAAGAAGTATATAATATACCTATATAATGCACCCATCGGGTGGGTGTGAAATAAATTTATTTAAAAAGAACTGCTAAAAATGTATTACCAAGGGACAGATGAGGCATATGTAAAGATTAAAACATAATTAAAATAATTTCTATATAGTCCTATTAAATATAGGACAATTTAAAAATACTCACTCAACCTAGTATTCACATGAAGCATTTTGTATCTATTATATGTTCTCATATTTTAACATCCTCATGTATTTCTCTATGATAATAAATAGAACTGCTTGAATATATTTGTTTCCTCCAAATCAGTTGTTTTGGCTGAAAGGGGAGGCAAAATAAATGACTGAAATACACATATATGTTGAAGTCATCTTTATAGTCCTCACAAATTATCTTCATTGCTTTCACCAAGAGTTTCCCAAATATTCAAGGAGTGGAAAAACTGTTTTTTAGAATTCTAACCTCTGGATAAGAGTTCTCTCTACTTCCCTTACATACCAGTTCAAAATTCCCTTTTCTTTTGAAGGCAATTTTGAATACACCTATCACCATTTACTTATCTTCCCCTTATTTACAGTTTATTCGCTGCCTCCTCTCTCCAGCGAGACCCATTCTTCAAGGATCATGGATTAATTCATTGTTTAAAAAGCTTATGGACCTGTCTAAGCCTTGTTTAATTGCTGGAAACGTCCAAAATTTCCTCCCTTTTGATCTATTCTTACGTCAAACTATCTTCATTACCGTGAGTACTGCTTAGCCGAGACCTTCTCATTTCTCCTCATAGCTTTCTCTTGCTCCACTTTACGTGCTGGGCTTCTCAGGACCCAACTTCATGCTTTTTCATCCCACTGTGCTCTTTCTTGGCAATGATATCTATGGTTCACTGTTCATGGTCTTCTGAGGTAGGCGCACACTTACATCTCCTATCCTCTGAGGTAGGCGCACACTTACATCTCCTATCCTCTGAGGTAGGCGCACACTTACATCTCCTATC